>NC_056743.1:360056689-360278705 GCF_019279795.1 Protopterus annectens | reverse complement strand
GTAAAACCCTTCTATGTGAGAGTCCACAGCAGTATTTCTCCCTTATATATAAAATGTGCAACATGATTCCACAATGGTGATTTTTCCCATTTAAGTAACACAACCCCTTACTATGTGCAGGATGAGTCCACAGTGGTAACTACTCCCCTGTATATAACACAACTCCTAACTGTGCAGGATGAGTCGACAGGGATGCCTACTCCCCTGTGTGTAAACTAACACCTGACTATGTGCAGGATGAGCACATAGTGGTGACTACTCCCCTGTTTGTAACACAACTCCTGACTGTGGCAAGGATGAGTCCACAGTGGTGACTACTCCCCTGTATGTAATGCAACTCCTAAATATGTACAGGATGAGTCAACAATGGTGACTACTCCCCTGTATGTGACACAACTGCTGACTATGTGCAGGAAGAGTGCACAGTGGTGACTACTCTCTTGTGTTTTACACAACTCCTGACTATGTGCAGGATGAGTCCACAGTGATGATGACTCACGGGTATGTAGCACAATTCCTGACTATGTGCTGGATGAGTCCAGAGTGGTGACTATACCCCTGTATGTAACACAACTCCTGACTAGGTGCTGGATGACTCCCCATTGATGACTACTCCCCTGAATGTTACTCAACCCCTGACTATGTGCATGATGAGTCCACAGTGGTGACTACTCCCCTGAATGTAACACATGTCCTGACTATGAGCAGGATGAGTCCACATTGGTGACAACTACCCTGTATGTAACACAAATGCTGAATATGTGCAGGATTAGTCCACAGTGATGACTACTCCCCTGTATGGGACAAAACTCCTGACAATGTGGAGGATGAGTTCAAAGTGAAGACAACTCCCCTGTATGTAACACAACTCCTGACTAGGTGCAGGATGACTCCCCATTGGTGACTACTCCTCTGAGTGTAACACAACCCTTGACTATATGCAGGATGAGTCCACAGTGGTGACTTCTCCCCTGTATGTAACACAACGTCTGAATAGATCCATAGTGGTGATTACTTTCCTGAAAGGAACACAAAATATTAGGGTTCAACCAAACACCCTAATAATGGGTGACTTCAACTACCCCACTATTAACTGGGAAAACTACTCATGTACCAACTCCTTAGTGCAACGCTTTCTGGAATTCATAAACTCCAATGCCCTAGATCAACTTATCCACACCCCCCACCAGGGGCAACAATATCTTAGACCTAGTCATTACCAACATGAGTGACCGGTGTTCCACACCTGAAGTCAAATCCTCGTTGGTCCAATCCGACTATAAGCTAATCACTCTTGATATCCACATCCCACCCCCATCCCCCATTAAGGAAACCACAAGTAAAAAATTTCTCCAAAGCCAACTTCATGCTTCTTAAGACAGAAGTAGTGAACTTCATGACACCCATGCAGATGGACAATACAGTTGCAACTGCTGAATCCTACACAAATGCACTATATAAGCACTTACATGAGTGCATGGATCGTGCCATCCCAAACAGAACCAAGACGCTATCCTCCAAAAAAAGAAAGCCAATCTGGTGGTCCCCTGCCATAAACAAACTGTGCAACAGAAGGAAGAAACTGCTGCAAAAGAGAGTAAAATTTCATGAGTTGAGGAGCTCCCTGGTCAGCCTCAGTAAGAAGCTGAGATCCCTTATAAGATCCTCCATAGCTAGCTACAAAAATAAAATCACCACTAATTCCAAGGACAACCACAAAGCATTCTATAGCTATGTCAAGAATTTCAATGGCAACACCAAGATCTGCTCTGAGTTATAACACAAAGGCACTAAAATTACAGAACCAACTGATATTGCCAACATCCTGGCAGATAGGTTCAGTGCTAACTTTACCCCCCCTCACCCCCTAAAGAGCCCATATCTATACAGGACGAATGCAGAGTCCCTGAAATCACAACTACACAGGTGAAAGCTGCACTCTCTAAAGCCAAAAACACAGTATCCATGGGACAACATCCCAGGCTGCGTTTTGCATGAACTTCAGAATGAACTGGCTCCCCACTTAAGCACCATGTTCAATAATAGCCTCGCATCAGGCTTTGTGCCCACTGAATGGTGCACAGCAACAGTTATCCCACTCCACAAAGGGGGAGCCACCACTGATCCTGGGAACTATATACCTATTAGCCTGATGAGCCTCGTCTGTAAAGCCATGGAACATATCATCATGGAACTCATAAACAAAGACGTTGGTAACCTCCAAACTCTGGATCCCACCCAGTTCAGGTTTGTGAAAGGCAGATCATGCCTCCTGAACCTGACTGATTTCTTTGAGGCAGTAACCAAAGCCGTAGATGAGGATAAGGTGGTTCACACAGCCTATCTTGATCTCGCCAAGGCTTTCAACACCATCCCCCATTCTGGAATTATAGCTAAACTCAATAAACTAGGCATAAATCCCTATGTCACAGGATGGGTTGCCAACTGGCTCACTGACAGAACCCACACTGTAAAAGTTGCAGACTCCAAATCTGACCTCAAACCAGTGACAAGTGGAGTACCACAGGGTTCCATCCTGGGACCGCTCCTGTTTGGTATTTACTTCTCTGAAGTACAGGCTAACACAGAAGGCCTCTGGCTAACGAAGTTCACAGATGACTGCAAACCAGGAGCAATAGTCAAGTCCCCAAAGGATGTGGACATCCTACAGAAGGGCCTCGCTGAGACAGATGCCTGGTGTCAGAGCCATGGCCTCAAGCTCAATGCCAAAAAGTGCAGTGTCATCCCCTTTGGTAAAAACTCTGTACCCATGAACTACCACATAGGCAGCAATCTACTTAACACCGAATGCGTAATAAGAGACCTTGGGACCCAGGTGGACAGTAGTCTCTCCTTTGATAGTCACATTGCCACAGTAGTCAGGAAGTCCTTCCACGTGGCACACCTCATCATAAAAGGGTTCTCATCCAGGAAAAAAGAGGTCATCGTTCCCCTCTACTACTCGACACTCATTAGACCCACTATAGAGTACAACACCCCTTTTGGAATGTACCACACAAGACATCTGCAGCAGCTACAAAGGCCACAGAAGTACCTCACAAAGAGGATTACTGGACTCAAACAAATCCCTACACTGACCACCTCAAAAAACTCCAGCTTTACTTACTAGCATATCGCCTACTCAGAGGTGATCTCTGCCTAACATATAAAGCTATGTCAAACCCAGAGCTTTTGGACATGCTACACCTAAAGAAATCCCAATTCCTCTGAGCTACATGCTCTAGGGACCTAAACCTTGTCACCACAATAAACAGGACATGCTGGAGGGATAGATTCCTATCCCAGAGACTTCCCATACCCTGGAACAGGCTACCCATCTATGTCAAGCAAAGTTCTTCATTAGCACTCTTCAAGAAAAATCTTGATGAGTGGATGGAAAATAGGAAATACACCCCGGGGATCACTTCTGTGCTCTGCTTGACAGTGGCACAGGAAAATAACTTTCTTGGGTGGCGTAAGACAGGGAACCTTTTTGGCTAGGCTTACGTAGGCCCTTGGGCTGATAGCCTAGTACCTACCTATGAACCTATGAACAACTCTGACTGTGCAGCATGAGTCCACAGTGGTGACTACTCCCCTGAATGTAACACATCTCCTGACTATGTGCAGGACGAGTCCACAGTGGTGACTACTCTCCTGTATGTAACACAACTTCTGAATATAACCAGGATGAGTCCACACTGATGACTACTCCCTTGTATGGGAAAAAACTCCTGAATATGTGGAGGATGAGTACAAAGTGAAGACAACTCACCTGTATGCAAAACAACACCTGATTATGTGCATGATGAGTTTGCAGAAGTAACTACTCCCCTGTATGTAACACAACTCCTGAAAATATGCAGGATGAGTCCACTGTGGTGACTACTTCCTTGTATGTAACAAAACTCCTAACTATGTGCACAATTAGTCCACATTGGTGACAGTGTTGAAAGCATTGGCGAAGTCAAGATAGGCTGTGTGAACCACCATACCCTCATCTACAGCTTTGGTTACTGCCTCAAAGAAATCTGTCAGGTTCAGGAGGCATGATCTGCCTTTCACAAACCCGAACTGGGTGGGATCCAGAGTTTGGAGGTTACCAATGTCTTTGTTTATGAGTTCCATGATGATATGTTCCATGGCTTTGCAGACGAGGCTCGTCAGGCTAATAGGTCTATAGTTCCCAGGATCAGTGGTGGCTCCCCCTTTGTGGAGTGGGATAACTGTTGCTGTGCACCATTCAGTGGGCACAAAGCCTGATGCGAGTCTATTATTGAACATGGTGCTTAAGTGGGGAGCCAGTTCATTCTGAAGTTCATGCAAAACGCAGCCTGGGATGTTGTCCCATGGATACTGTGTTTTTGGCTTTAGAGAGTGCAGCTTTCACCTGTGTAGTTGTGATTACAGGGACTCTGCATTCGTCCTGTATAGATATGGGCTCTTTAGGGGGTGAGGGGGGGTAAAGTTAGCACTGAACCTATCTGCCAGGATGTTGGCAATATCAGTTGGTTCTGTAATTTTAGTGCCTTTGTGTTATAACTCAGAGCAGATCTGGGTATTGCCATTGAAATTCTTGACATAGCTATAGAATGCTTTGTGGTTGTCCTTGGAATTAGTGGTGATTTTATTTTCATAGCTAGCTATGGAGGATCTTATAAGGGATCTCAGCTTCTTACTGAGGCTGACCAGAGAGCTCCTCAACTCATGAAATTTACTCTCTTTTGCAACAGTTTCTTCCTTCTGTTGTACAGTTTGTTTATGGCAGGGGACCACCACATTTGCTTTCTTTTTTTGGAGGATACCGTCTTGGTTCTGTTTGGGATAGCACGATCCATGCACTCATGTAAGTGCTTATAGAGTGCATTTGTGTAGGATTCAGCAGTTGTAACTGTATTGTCCATCTGCATGGGTGTCATGAAGTTCACTACTTCTGTCTTAAGAAGCATGAAGTTGCTTTGGAGAAATTTTTTACTGTGGTTTCCTTAATGGGGGATGGGGGTGGGATGTGGATATCAAGGGTGATTAGCTTATAGTCGGATCGGACCAACGAGGATTTGACTTCAGGTGTGGAACACCGGTCACTCATGTTGGTAATGACTACGTCTAAGATATTGTTGCCCCTGGTGGGGGTGTGGATAAGTTGATCTAGGGCATTGGAGTTTATGAATTCCAGAAAGCGTTGCACTAAGGAGTTGGTACATGAGTAGTTTTCCCAGTTAATGGTGGGGTAGTTGAAGTCGCCCATTATTAGGGTGTTTGGTTGAACCCTAATATTTTGTGTTCCTTTCAGGAAAGTAATAACCACTGTGGATCTATTCAGAAGTTGTGTTACATACAGAGGAGAAGTCACCACTGTGGACTCATCCTGCATATAGTCAAGGGTTGTGTTACATTCAGGGGAGTAGTCACCAATGGGGAGTCATCCTGCACCTAGTCAGGAGATGTGTCACATACAGGGGAGTTGTCTTCACTTTGTACTCATCCTCCACATTGTCAGGAGTTTTGTCCCATACAGGGGAGTAGTCATCACTGTGGACTAATCCTGCACATATTCAGCATTTGTGTTACATACAGGGTAGTTGTCACCAATGTGGACTCATCCTGCACATAGTCAGGAGATGTGTTACATTCAGGGGAGTAGTCACCACTGTGGACTCATCATGCACATAGTCAGGGGTTGTGTTACATTCAGGGGAGTAGTCATCAATGGGGAGTCATCCAGTACCTAGTCATGAGTTGTGTTACATACAGGGGTGTAGTCACCACTCTGGACTCATCCAGCACGTAGTCAGGAATTGCGCTACATACCCCTGAGTCGTCATCAGTGTGGACTCATTCTGCACATAGTCAGGAGTTGTGTTACCAACAGGGGAATACTCACCAATGTGGACTCATCCTGGACATAGTCAGGAGTTGTGTTACATACAGGGGAATGCTCACCAATGTGGACTCATCCTGGACATAGTCAGGAGTTGTGTAAAATACAGGAGAGTAGTCACCACTGTGTACTCATCCTGCACATAGTCAGCAGTTGTGTCACATACAGGGGAGTAGTCACCATTATGGACTCATCCTGTACATATTTAGGAGTTGCATTACATACAGGGGAGTAGTCACCACTGTGGACTCATCCTTGCCACAGTCAGGAGTTGTGTTACAAACGGGGGAGTAGTCACCACTATGTGCTCATCCTGCACATAGTCAGGTGTTATGTTACACACAGGGGAGTAGTCACCCCAGTCGACTCATCCTGCACAGTTAGGAGTTGTGTTATATACAGGGGAGTAGTTACCACTGTGGACTCATCCTGCACATAGTAAGGGGTTGTGTTACTTAAAAGGGAAAAATCACCATTGTGGAATCATGTTGCACATTTTCAGTTGTGTTATATATAAGGGAGTAGTCACTGCTGAGGACTGCTCCTGCACATAGCCAGAAGATGTGCTACATACAGGGGGAAGTCACCACTGTGGACTTATCCTGCACATAGTCAGGAGTTGTGTTACATTCAGAGAACTAGTCACCACTGGGGAGTCATCCTGCACCTAGTTAGGAGTTGTGCTCATACAGGGGTGTAGTCACTACTGTGGACTCATCCAGCACATAGTCAGGACTTGTGCTACATACCACAGAGTCATCATCACTGTGGACTCATCCTGCAAATAGACAGGAATTGTATTAGCAACAGGGGAGTAGTCACCGCTCTGGACATATTCTGCACTTAGTCAGAAGTTGTGTAACATACATGGGAATACTCACCGTTGTGGACTTGTCCTGGACATAGTCAGGAGTTGTGTAAAATACCCGAGAGTAGTCACCATTTTGCACTCTTCCTGCACATAGTCATGAGTTGTGTGACATACTGGGGATTTGTCACCACTGTTGACTCATCCTGTACATTTTTAGAAGTTGCATTACAGACAGGGGAGTAGTCACCACTGTAGGCTCATCCTGGTCATAGTCAGGAGTTATGCTACAAACAAGAGAGTAGTCACCACTGTCTACTCATCCTGGAGACAGACAGGAGTTGTGTTACATACAGGGGAATAGTCACCCCTGCAGACTCATCTTGCATAGTCCGGAGTTGTGTTACATATAGGAGAGTAGTTACCACTGTGGACTCATCCTGCACATAGCATGGAGTTGTTACATACAGGGGAGAAGTCACCACTGTGGACC
This sequence comes from Protopterus annectens, assembly GCF_019279795.1. Lineage (NCBI taxonomy): Eukaryota > Metazoa > Chordata > Ceratodontiformes > Protopteridae > Protopterus > Protopterus annectens. The sequence continues at coordinate 360,271,523 of NC_056743.1, read as the reverse complement.
CATCCTGCACATAGTCAAGAGTTGTGTAATATACAGCGGAGTATTCGCCAGTGTCGACTCATCCTCCACATAGTCAGGATTTGTGTTACATACAGGGGAGTAGTCATTACCATAGACTAATCCTGCACATAGCTAGGAGTTTTGTTACATACAAGGAAGTAGTCACCACTGTGGACTCATCCTGCACATTGTCAGGTGTTGTGTTACATACAAGGGAGTAATTACTGCTGGAAACTCATCATGCACATAATCAGGTGTTGTTTTGCATACAGGTGAGTTGTCTTCACTTTGTAATCATCCTCCACATAGTCAAGAGTTTTGTCCCATACAGGGGAGTAGTCATCAGTGTGGACTCATCCTGGTTATATTCAGAAGTTGTGTTACATACAGGAGAGTAGTCAACACTGTGGACTTGTCCTGCACATAGTCAGGAGATGTGTTACATGCAGGGGAGTAGTCAACACTGTGGACTCATCCGGCACATATATTCAGAAGTTGTGTTACATACAGTGGAGTAGTCACCACTGTGGACTCATCCTGCACATTGTCAGGTGTTGTGTTACATAAAGGGGAGTTGTCTTCACTTTGTACTCATCCTCCACATTGTCAGGAGTTTTGTCCCATACAGGGGAGAAGTCATCCCTGTGGACTAATCCTGCACATATACAGCATTTGTGTTACATACAGGGTAGTTGTCACCAATGTGGACTCATTGTGCACATAGTTAGGAGTTTTGTTACATACAAGCAAGTAGTCACCACTGTGGACTCGTCCTGCACAGTCAGAGTTGTTCATAGGTTCATAGGTAGGTACTAGGCTATCAGCCCATGGGCCTATGTAAGCCTAGCCAACAAGGTTCCCTGTCTTACGCCACCCACGAAAGTTATTTTTCTGTGCCACTGTCAAGCAGAGCACTGAAGTGATCCTCGGGGTGTATTTCCTATTTCCCATCCACTCATCAAGATTTTTCTTGAAGAGTGCTAATGAAGAACTTTGCTTGACATAGATGGGTAGCCTGTTCCAGAGTATGGGAAGTCTCTGGGATAGGAATCTATCCCTCCTGAATGTCCTGTTTATTGTGGTGACAAGGTTTAGGTCCCTAGAGCGTGTAGCTCAGAGGGATTGGGATTTCTTTAGGTGTAGCATGTCCAACAGCTCTGGGTTTGACATAGCTTTATATGTTAGGCAGAGATCACCTCTGAGTAGGCGATATGCTACGGAGTAAAGCTGGAGTTTTTTGAGGTGGTCAGTGTAGGGCATTTGTTTGAGTCCAGTAATCCTCTTTGTGAGGTACTTCTGTGGCCTTTCCAGCTGCTGCAGATGTCTTGTGAGGTACATTCCAAAAGAGGCGTTGTACTCTATAGTGGGTCTAATGAGTGTCGAGTAGAGGGGAACGATGACCTCTTTTTTCCTGGATGAGAACCCTTTTATGATGAGGTGTGCCACGTGGAAGGACTTCCTGGCTACTGTGGCAATGTGACTATCAAAGGAGAGACTACTGTCCACCTGGGTCTCAAGGTCTCTTATTACGCATTCGGTGTTAAGTAGATTGCTGCCTATGTGATAGTTCATGGGTACAGAGTTTTTACCAAAGGGGATGACACTACACTTTTTGGCATTGAGCTTGAGGCGATGGCTCTGACACCAGGCATCTGTCTCAGCAAGTTCCTTCTGTAGGATGTCCACATCCTTTGGGGACTTCACTATTGCTCCTAGTTTGCAGTCATCTGTGAACTTCATTAGCCAGGGGCCTTCTGTGTTAGCCTGTACTTCAGAGAAGTAGATACCAAACAGGAGCGGTCCCAGGACGGAACCCTGTGGTACTCCACTTGTCACTGGTTTTAGGTCAGATTTGGAGTCTGCAACTTTTACAGTGTGGGTTCTGTCAGTGAGCCAGTTGCAACCCATCTTGTGACGTAGGGATTTATGCCTAGTTTATTGAGTTTAGCTATAATTCCAGAATGGGGGATGGTGTTGAAAGCCTTGGTGAGGTCAAGATAGGCTTTGTGAACTACCTTACTCTCATCTACGGCTTTGGTTACTGCCTCAAAGAAATCAGTCAGGTTCAGGAGGTATGATCTGCCATTCACAAACCCGAACTGGGTGGGATCCAGAGTTTGGAGGTTACCAATGTCTTTGTTTATGAGTTCCATGATGATATGTTCCATGGCTTTGGAGACGAGGCTCGTCAGGCTAATAGGTCAATAGTTCCTGGCATCAGTGGTGACTCCCCCTTTGTGGAGTGGGATAACTGTTGCTGTGCACCATTCAATGGGCACAAAGCCTGATGTGAGGCTATTATTGAACATGGTGCTGAAGTGGGGAGCCAGTTCATTCTGAAGTTCATGTAAAACGCAGCCTGGGATGTTTTCCCATGGATACTGTGTTTTTGGCTTTAGAGAGTGCAGCTTTCACCTGCGTAGTTGTGATTACAGGGACTCTGCATTCATCCTGTATATATATGGGCTCTTTAGGGGGTGAGTGGGGTAAAGTTAGCACTGAACCTATCTGCCAGGATGTTGGCAATATCAGTTGGTTCTGTAATTTTAGTGCCTTTGTGTTATAACTCAGAGCAGATCTGGGTGTTGCCATTGAAATTCTTGACATAGCTATAGAATGCTTTGTGGTTGCCCTTGGAATTAGTGGTGATTTTATTTTCGTAGTTAGCTATGGAGGATCTTATAAGGGATCTCAGCTTCTTACTGAGGCTGACCAGGGAGCTCCTCAACTCATGGAATTTTACTCTCTTTTGCAACAGTTTCTTCCTTCTGTTGCACAGTTTGTTTATTGCAGGGGACCACCAGATTGGCTTTCTTTTTTTGGAGGATAGCGTCTTGGTTCTGTTTGGGATGGCACGATCCATGCACTCATGTAAGTGCTTATAGAGCACATTTGTGTAGGATTCAGCAGTTGTAACTGTATTGTCCATCTGCATGGGTGTCATGAAGTTCACTACTTCTGTCTTAAGAAGCATGAAGTTGGCTTTGGAGAAATTTTTTACTGTGGTTCCTTAATGGGGAGTGGGGGTGGGATGTGGATATCAAAGGGTGATTAGCTTATACTCGTATCGGACCAATGAGGATTTGACTTCAGGTGTGGAACACCGGTCACTCATGTTGGTAATGACTAGGTCTAAGATATTGTTGCCCCTTGTGGGGGTGTGGATAAGTTGATCTAGGGCATTGGAGTTTATGAATTCCAGAAAGCGTTGCACTAAGGAGTTGGTACATGAGTAGTTTTCCCAGTTAATGGTGGGGTAGTTGAAGTTGCCCATTATTAGGGTGTTTGGTTGAACCCTAATATTTTGTGTTCCTTTCAGGAAAGTAATCACCACTGTGGATCTATTCAGAAGTTGTGTTGCATACAGGAGAGAAGTCACCACTGTGGACTCATCCTGCATATAATCAAGGGTTGTGTTACATTCAGGGGAGTAGTCACCATTGGGGAGTCATCCTGCACCTAGTCAGGAGTTGTGTTACATACAGGGGAGTTGTCTTCACTTTGTACTCATCCTCAACATTGTCAGGAGTTTTGTCCCATACAGGGGAGTAGTCATCACTGTGGACTAGTCCTGCACATATTCAGCATTTGTGTTACATACAGGGTAGTTGTCACTAATGTGGACTCATCCTGCACATAGTCAGGAGATGCGTTACATTCAGGGGAGTAGTCACCACTGTGGACTCATCATGCACATAGTCAGGGGTTGTGTTACATTCAGGGGAGTAGTCATCAATGGGGAGTCATCCAGCACCTAGTCATGAGTTGTGTTACATACAGGGGTGTAGTCACCACTCTGGACTCATCCAGCACATAGTCAGGAATTGTGCTACATACCCCTGAGTCGTCATCACTGTGGACTCATCCTGCCCATGTCAGGAGCTGTGTTACCAACAGGGGAGTATTCACTGCTGTGGACTTATCCTGCACATAGTCAGAAGTTGTGTTACATACAGGGGAATACTCACCAATGTGGACTCATCCTGGACATAGTCAGGAGTTGTGTAAAATACAAGAGAGTAGTCACCACTGTGCACTCATCCTGCACATAGTCAGCAGTTGTGTCACATACAGGCGAGTAGTCATCATTGTGGACTCATCCTGTACATATTTAGGAGTTGCATTACATACAGGGGAGTAGTCACCACTGTGGACTCATCCTTGCCATAGTCAGGAGTTGTGTTACAAACAGGGAGTAGTCACCACTATGTGCTCATCCTGCACATAGTCAGGTGTTGTGTTACACACAGGGGAGTAGTCACCCCAGTCGACTCATCCTGCACAGTTAGGAGTTGTGTTATATACAGGGGTGTAGTTACCACTGTGGACGCATCCTGCACATAGTATGGGGTTGTGTTACATAAAAGGGAAAAATCACCATTGTGGAATCATGTTGCACATTTTCAGTTGTGTTATATATAAGGGAGTAGTCACTGCTGTGGACTGCTCCTGCACATACCCAGGAGATGTGCTACATACAGGGGGAAGTCACCACTGTGGACTTATCCTGCACATAGTCAGGAGTTGTGTTACATTCAGAGAAGTAGCCACCACTGGGGAGTCATCCTGCACCTAGTCAGGAGTTGTGCTCATACAGGGGTGTAGTCACCACTGTGGACTCATCCAGCACATAGTCAGGACTTGTGCTACATACCACAGAGTCATCATCACTGTGGACTCATCCTGCAAATAGACAGGAATTGTATTACCAACAGGGGAGTAGTCACCACTCTGGACTTATTCTGCACTTCGTCAGAAGTTGTGTAACATACAGGGGAATACTCACCGTTGTGGTCTCGTCCTGGACATAGTCAGGAGTTGTGTAAAATACAGGAGAGTAGTCACCAGTTTGCACTTTTCCTGCACATAGTCATGAGTTGTGTGACATACTGGGGAGTTGCCACCACTGTTAACTCATCCTGCACATTTTTAAGAGTTGCATTACAGACGGGGGAGTAGTCACCACTGTAGAATCATCCTTGTCATAGTCAGCAGTTGTGTTACAAACAAGAGAGTAGTCACCACTTTGTACTCATCATGCAGACAGTCAGGAGTTGTGTTACATACAGCGGAATAGTCACCCCTGCAGACTCATCTTGCATAGTCCAGAGTTGTGTTACATGTAGGAGAGTAGTTACCACTGTGGACTCATCCTGTACTTAGTCAGGAGTTGTGTTACATACAAGGGAGTTGTCAGCACTGTGGACTCATCCTATACATAGCCAGGATTTGTGTTACATACAGGGGAGTAATCACCTTTGTGGACTCAACCTGCAGATAGTCAGGAGTTGTGTGACATACAGGGGAGTAGTCACCACTGTGGACCCATTCCGCACATAGGCAGGAGTTCTGTAATATACAGGGAGTAGTGACCACTGTGGACTCATCCTCCAAATAGTCAGGATTTGTGTTACATACAGGGGAGTAGTCACCACTGTGGACAGATACTGCACATTTTCAGAAGTTGTGTTACATATAGGGGAGTTGTCACCACTGTGGATTCATCCTGCACATAGGAGTTTTGATACATGCAGGAGAGTAGCCCCAACGTAGACTAATCCTGCACATAGCTAATAGTTTTTTTTACATACAGGGGAGTAGTCACCAATGTGGACTCATCGTGCACATTGGAGTTGTGTTACATACAAGGAAGTATTCACCAATGTGGTTTCATCCTGCACTTTGTCAAGAGTCTGGTTACATACACGGAAGTAGTCATCACTGTTGACTCATCCTGCACATTGTCAGGTGTTGTGTAACATTCAGGGGAGTTGTCTTCACTTTGTACTCATCCTCCACATAGTCAGGAGTTTTGTCCCATACAGGGGAGTAGTCATCACTGTGGACTCATCCTGCACATATTCAGCATTTGTGTTACATACAGGGTAGTTGTCACCAATGTGGACTCATCCTGCACATAGTCAGGAGTTGTGTTACATACAGGGGAGTAGTCACCACTGTGGACTCATGCTACACAGTCAGAGTTGTGTTCCTTTCAGGGGAGTAGTCACCACTGTGGATATATTCAGAAGTTGTGTTACATACAGGGGAGTAGTCACCACTGTGGACTCGTCCTCCAGGAGTTGTGTTACATACAGGGGTGTAGTCACCACTCTGGACTCATCCCGCACATAGTTAGGAATTGTGCTACATACCACAGAGTCGTCATCACTGTGGACTCATCCTGCACATAGTCAGGAGTTGTGATACCTACAGGGGAGTAGTCACCGCTGTGGACTCATCCTGCACATAGTCAGAAGTTGTGTTACATACAGTGGAATACTCACCAATGTGCACTCATCCTGCACATAGTCAGCAGTTGTTTTACATTCAGGGAAGTAGTCACCACTGGGGAGTCATCCTGCACCTAGTCAGGAGTTGTGCTAAATACAGGGGTATAGTCACCACTGTGGACTCATCCAGCACATAGTCAGGAATTGTGCTACATACCACCGAGTCATCATCACTGTGGACTCATCCTGCACATAGGAATTGTGTTACCAACAGGGGAGTAGTCACCGCTCTGGACTTATGCTGCACTTAGTCAGAAGTTGTGTAACATACAGGGGAATACTCACTGTTGTGGACTCATCCTGGACGTAGTCAGGAGTTGTGCAAAATACAGGAGAATAGTCACCAGTTTGCACTCTTCATGCACATAGTCATGAGTTGTGTGACATACTGGGGAGTTGTCACCACTTTTGACTCATCCTGTACATTTTTAATAGTTGCATTACAGACAAGAGAGTAGTAACCACTGTAGACTCATCCTTGCCATAGTCAGGAGTTGTGTTACATACAGGAGAGTAGTCACCACTGTGTACTCATCCTGCACACAGTCAGGAGTTGTGTTACATACAGGGGAATAGTCACCCCTGCAGACTCAGACCTGCATATTCCAGAGCTGTGTTACATATAGGAGAGTAGTTACCACTGTGGACTCATCCTTCACATAGTAAGGAGTTGTGTTACATACAGGGGAGTAGTCACCACTGTGGACCCATCCTGCACATAGTCAGGAGTTGTGTAATATACAGGGGAGTAGTCACCAGTGTGGACTCATCCTCCACATAGTCAGGATTTGTGTTACATACAGGGGAGTAGTCACCACTGCGGACTGATACTGCACATTGTCAGAGGTTGTGTTACATAGAGGGGAGTAGTTAACACTGTGGACTCATCCTGCACATAGGAGTTGTAAAAATCCAATTCCTGGTGCAGAGTGAATGATATACGGTGCAGCTCGAACAGGACAGGAAAACTTTTATTGAAATAACACAAATCCACAGGTTAAGCACTTTCATCTGTTCAATATACAGACTTCAGAACCAAGATAGTCCATCACCAATACTATTTATATATCCAATTTGGCGCCAACATTTTTAAATAGCCTTATAAAGCCTTAAAGAAACATGTATTCTACTATTCCTCACATACACAAAACTAGTACAAAACATTTATCTAAACTATTTATCTAAAACACTTGATTCAGATGCTTGTAAGCTATATAAATTAAATGAAAATTATACTTATAAAAATGTATATATATATATATATATATAATACTAGTATACAATATATAAATATATAAATATATAATTATAAATATAAAGGATGCTCTAAAGGATTCACATAACAATTGATACTATATGATTTTAAAAATTCAGTATAATATAGACTTGAATATATATGATAAATAATAAATAGTTAATTAATATGTGTACATATGTAGAAAAAAGTCTTAAAAAATCTTAAAAAATGTATATCATATTAATAAAACATGTTTAAAAATATACAGCAAAGCTGATGTATTGGTTGTACTAAAACAAATAAAACAACAACATAATTAGTCAAGAATACGAAATGGTTTCATACTAATACTATCATTAATGCCTGGAAACCTTGTGGCATCTGTAAATATCTGCCACTTACTTTCCATCATAGCTAAGTACACTTTCCAATTACCCCCACAAACACTACTTTCAATATGTTCTAAAATGGAAAATTTGAAATGGTGTTGACTGCCTTTGCTAAATATATGTTTGTACAAAGCATTCTTCATATCTTTAGTCTGAATCTTATAATAATGTTCATATATTCTTTTTTTAAAATTCCTCTCAGTCTTACCTATGTAGAATGCTGGGCATACAACACATTTTGCAAGATATACTACTTGTCTAGTATTACAATTTCCTACCTTACTTTTTATATGTGTCTTATTGATATTATCCAACTGAAATCGCACCTCTTCATTGATGTATTTACATTGGCTACAAGAGCCACATTTTGAAGTTCCCTTAGAATTTTACTTGTATTTTACTATGTGTGTTGTCTTCTCAAGTAACTTTTTAATATTGGGGGCTGTTTTAAATACACATATGGGATATTTACCTAATGTAATACCTATACTTTCTGTAATTGTAATCAAATCCCAGTGTCTATTTAGTATTTCTTTCACATGGTTAGCATATGGTGTATACATAATTACATACACTCTTCTAAAAGTTTCTAATGTAGTGTCCTTTCTACCAATATCCTTGTCACTTTCGCTTGACATGCTTAACAATGATAAATACTTGTTACCCCATTGTTGTCTCACATAGCCTGTGACATCTTTTAGCATAGAGGTAGGATATCCCCTACTGCTGAACATATTGTATAATAAATCCATTTCCTCTTCCATTATATCTTTGCTCGAAGACATACGTGCAACCCGAATGCATTGTCCTTTTACCACATTCTTGAAAATGTATGGGGGGGTGACAACTACTGAACTCTATATAGTCATTTGAAAAGGTAGTTTTCCTATATATTTTGGATGCAAACCCATTTCCAGTGTGACTTATATATGTATCCAAATACGCTGTACCTTCCTTATTAATATTGTGTGTAAATTTCAAGAACTCAGTTGTCCCATTAATATAGTTGATAAATAAATTAATTTTTTCTTGTGTACCATTCCATAAAATAAATAAATCATCTAAATATCTCGTGTATAGTACTATATATTGGTTAAATTCACTTTGAAACACATACTTGGACTCCCATTCTAACATTACGAGGTTTGCAAAAATTGGGGCACAAGAGGCCCCCATAGCAACACCTCTACTCTGTCTAAAGAATTTGCCTTGAAATTGAATATAATTGTGTTCTAATACTAAACTCATCATATCCATGATTAAATTAATCTTATCCCATGTTAGTTTGGAAACTTTTCTCAAACTATTACAGAAAAATTCCAGACCTACATCCTTAGGTATACATGAGAAAAGATCAATGACATCAATTGTCAAAAAAATCAACTCGTCATTCCTAATATCAGAAGTTAATTTACTTAAAAAATTCCAAAAATCCTTGGTTAGATGTGGGATATTTTCATATACATGTTTTGTCCATCTGTCAATTGTCACACCCAAATTATACGTCTTCGACCTAGATCCAGATATGATGGGTCTGAATGGAGGGTTGTCCATACATTTGTGAACCTTAGGTATACCTATAATGTTCGCCACTATGGGGAATTCTACTTTAATAAATTCATAAATCTCATTCGTGATTCTATTGTCTATCAAATATTCTTCAATAGCTAAGTCAATTCTTTTGTAACCTATATTTACTTGGTTTAAAGAAATAGCTTCGTAGTTACCTGATAGATGTAAAATATTAAATATCTTGGCATTGTAGTCAAAACTATTGTATATTACTATGCCTCCTCCCTTATCTGGCTTCATTATTCTGATTTCTTTATTGCTGATAAGTGATTCTAAACATCTCCGTTCATTATTAGTGAGATTATCATCCAACATTTTATTATGACCATCACCTGCCTTAATATTCTTATATAGCCAATAGGTTTCTTTACATACCATTTTTTCATAATTGACTATTTAGGTGTTTGAGACCGGGATGTATGTCTGGAAAGTATGAAATTTCTTCTAAAAATGAAGTGAACATTGGATACAACAAAATTAATGTATATCTAGAAGACCTTTTGATAGAAGAAAGAATAAGTGGAGAGATGTATGACTATCTAAAGGTGGATTCCCCTGTCATTAGTACTATGGTGGGTATCCCCAAAATCCACAAAAATGTAATAGACCCCCCCTTTTAGACCTATAATTTCTGGTAACAAGGCCAAAACTTACAATTTAGGAAAAGTGGTGGACGGGTGGCTCAAACCATTATACAAGTCTTATAAGCATGTTATTAAAGACTCCTGGGACTTTTTAGGAAGGCTGAGGCAAGATGTAATAACACCTGGTGCCCTCCTAGTGACTGTAGATGTGGTGGACCTATTCTCAAGCATTCCCCAAGAGGAAGGTTTGCTTAGGTTAGAAAGGTCTATGGAAAAATCTGACATTTTCTCAAGAGATAAAATTCAACTTATGGTAGAATTCATGGAACTAGTACTGAAATACAATTATATAATGTTTGAAGGAGAATATTACATTCAAGTAAAAGGAGTAGCAATGGGGGCAGCTTGTGCCCCCATTTTCTCCAACATTTACTTGAGTGATTGGGAAGAGGAACACATTTTTAGTAACAGTAGTTATCAGTTCGTTTCATGTTACTACCGCTTTTTGGATAATATTTTTTTTAATTTGGAAAGGGAATAGAAATGAATTAGAACTATTTATGACAAGTTTAAACATGATAAGTAATGAATTAAAATTCACATATAATGTGGAATCAAATGAAATAGCTTATTTAGACACTCTTATTTCTGTGGAAAATGGAATTATAAAAAGTAAAATACACAGGAAAGAGACGTTTAGTAATTGCTACTTAGAATATAATAGTTCTCATCCGACAAAACAGAAAAGGAGTATAATCAAGGGACAGTGCATTAGGGCCGCAAGGATGACATCTGAGTATGAAGACTTTGTCAGGGAATTGAAAATTATAGGGGACATGTTTACACAAAGAGGATATCCCAAATGGCTAGTGAATGATGTGACGGGTTATGTATTAAATGAATGGGGTAACAAATTTGTACCCCTACTAAGAAAAGGATCCCTGACAAACATGCAAAAGGCAGGAGCAGAAAATAGGGAGATAGACATCGATTATACTAGAGCTTGTATCCTGCAGCATACCTCCTGGACTACAGATATAAAAAGAATTATGAAAGAGAATTGGAATATTCTAAAGATGGATAAAAACACTATTGAAGTAGTGGGAGATATTCCCCGGTTCGTATCTAGAAATGGAAATAATTTAAAGTGGGAACTAGAAAGGAAAATAAAAACAGGTAACAATGGAAGAGAAATGAGGGGTACTACAAAATGTGGCACATGCAATCAGTGTAAGTACATATGTGTAGACTGTACTACAAAATTAGAAAATGTAATGAAGACAGAAATACATTTTAGGAAAGGAAATTGTAGAACCATCCATTTAGTGTACTTAGCTATGTGTGCCAATTGTCATTGTTACTGTGTTGGAAAAACAGATAGGGCTTTAAGGTAAAGGATATATGATCATTATTATTGTATTAAAAAGAAAGATGCTAAAAATGCCCTGTGGAGGCATTTGCAAGAAAGCACTAGTTGTAAAATGTTTTATTTTGCCATATTAGATATAGCCATAGTGAACCCCAGAGGAGGAAATATTAGGAAAAAACTGGGGGAGTTAGAGACTAGATGGCAAATAAAACTAAATGCATCTACTCCACCAGGACTAAATGATCATATATCAGTAAAGCCTATCTTGGTTCATGATGGATAGACCGGTAGGTAGTATATTATACAGTATAGGATATTATGACATTAAAACAAAGGGGTATGGTAAATGTTACATAAGCTGCTTGTCATTTTATTTGGACAGTATATTGGTTATTAAGCCCCACATATTGTAGAAGGGCATGGGTTCCCCACATTAGTTTTATGATTTTATTAGAAATTAATGTTATTATTAATATGTATTTGTTTAATATTTATTTACACACATTAAAAAACACATCTATACACATGCATGGTTTACACATACAAATATACAAAAATAAGGATGTATAATACCATAGACATGTGGAAATGCAATGAATTGTTTATACAATATGTGTTTTTTACTCAGAGTATGTATTTTAAACAAGTTTTAATAGGATTACCAAGGTTTTTATTGCACTGGCACTTTAAAATGTTGTGAAATTGATTAATTAATTTGGTTAATTATTAGATTAAACACTCTATATATATTGTTAGCCAAAAAGCAGTCATTTGTTCTGAGGAAATCTAGTTACTGTTGGATGAAAGCGCTTAACAAACTATAATAAAGTATTTTATATGCAAACTACAAATTGATTTCAGACACTTTGAATCCATCACCAGGGAAATAGATATTGTTGGTATAGCTTATATTGTTGGACTGTTTCCCTTTCATTTGAGTTTAAGTTGGATAATATCAATAAGACACATATAAAAAGTAAGGTAGGAAATTGTAATACTAGACAAGTAGTATATCTTGCAAAATGTGTTGTATGCCCAGCATTCTACATAGGTAAGACCGAGAGGAATTTTAAAAAAAGAATATATGAACATTATTATAAGATTCAGACTAAAGATATGAAGAATGCTTTGTACAAACATATATTTAGCAAAGGGAATCAACACCATTTCAAATTTTCCATTTTAGAACAAATTGAAAGTAGTGTTTGTGGGGGTAATTGGAAAGTGTACTTAGCTATGATGGAAAGTAAGTGGCAGATATTTACAGATGCCACAAGTTTTCCAGGCATTAATAATAGTATTAGTATGAAACCATTTCTTATTCTTGACTAATTATGTTGTTGTTTTGTTATTTGTTATAGTACAACCAATACATCAGCTTTGCTCTATATTTTTAAACATGTTTTATTAATATGATATACATTTTTTAAGATTTTCAAGACTTTTTTCTACATATGTACACATATTAATTAACTATTTATTATTTATCATATATATTCAAGTCTATATTATATTGAATTTTTAAAATCATATAGTATCAATTGTTATGTGAATCCTTTAGAGCATCCTTTATATTTATTATATATTTATATATTTATATATTTATATATTGTATACTACTATATATATATATATATATATATATATATATATATACATTTTTATAAGTATAATTTTCATTTAATTTATATAGCTTACAAGCATCTGAATCAAGTGCTTTAGATAAATAGTTTAGATAAATGTTTTGTACTAGTTTTGTGTATGTGAGGAATAGTAGAATACATGTTTCTTTAAGGCTTTATAAGGCTATTTAGAAATTTTGGCGCCAAATTGGATATATAAATAGTGTTGGTGATGGACTATCTTGGCTCTGAAGAAGTCTGTATATTGAACAGATGAAAGCGCTTAACCTGTGGATTTGGTTATTTCAATAAAAGTTTTCCTGTCCTGTTCGAGCTGCACCGTATATCATTCACTCTGCACCAGGAATTGGATTTTTACATTGTTGCTTCTACAGTTGTTTCGTTGTTCAACATAGGAGTTGTGTTACATACAGGGGAGGAGTCACCACTGTAGATTCATCCTGCAAATAGGAGTTGTGTTACATATAGGGGAGTAGTCACCACCATAGACTAATCATGCACATTGCTAGGAGGTTTTTTTTTAAATATAGGGGAGTAGTCACCAATGTGGATTCATTGTGCACATAGTTAGGAGTTGTGTTACACACAAGGAAGTAGTCACCACTGTGGACTCATCCTGCATATTGTCAAGAGTTGGGTTGCATACAGGGGAGTAGTTGTCACTGTGGACTCATCCTGCACATTGTCAGGAGTTGTGTTACATACAGGGGAGTAGTCACCACTGCGAACTCATCCTGCACATAGTCAGGTGTTGTGTTGCATACAGGGGAGTTGTTTTCACTTTGTACTCATCCTCCACATAGTCAGGAGTTTTGACCCATACAGGGGATTATTCATCACTGTGGACTCATCCTGCTCATAGTCAGGAGATGTGTTACATTCAGGGGAATAGTCTCCACTGTGGACTCATCCTGGATATATTCAGAAGTTGTGTTACATACAGGGGAGTAGTCACCACTGTGGACTCATCCTGCACATAGTCAGGAGTTGTGTTACATTCAGGGGAGTAGTCACTAATGGGGAGTCATCCTGCACCTTGTCAGGAGTTGTGTTTCATACAGGGGTGTTGTCACCACTCTGGACTCATCCAACACATAGTCAGGAATTGTACTACATACCACAGAGTCGTCATCACTGTGAACTCATCCTGCACATAGTCAGGAGTTGTGTTACCTACAGGGGAATAGTCACCACTTTGGACTTATCTTGCACGTAGTCAGAAGTTGTGTTACATACAGGGGAATACCCACCACTGTGGACTCGTCCTGGAGATAGTGAGGAGTTGTGTAAAATACAATAGAGTAGTCAGCACTGTGCACTCATCCTGCACATAGTCAGCAGTTGTGTCACATACAGGGGTGTAGTCACCACTGTGGACTCATCCAGCACATAGTCAGGAATTGTGCTACATACCACAGAGTCATTATCACCATGGACTCATACTGCACATAGTCAGGAAATCTGTTATCTACAGGGGAGTAGTCACTGCTGTGGACTCATCCTGCACATATTTAGGAGTTGCATTACATACAGGGGAGTAGTCACTACTGTGGACTCATCCTGGACAGTTAGGAGTTGTGTTACATACAGGGGAGTAGTTATCACTGTGGGCTCATTCTGCACATAGTAAGGGGTTGTGTTACTTAAAAGGGAATAATCACCATTGTGGAGTTATGTTGCACATTTTCAGGAGTTGTGTTACATATAAGGGAGTAGTCACCGCTGTGGACTGCTCCTGCACATAGCCAGGAGATGTGCTACATACAGGGGGAAGTCACCACTGTGGACTCATCCTGCACATAGTCAGGAGTTGTGTTACATACAGGGGTGTAGTCACCACTGTGGACTCATCCAGCACATAGTCAGGAAATGTGCTACATACCACAGAGTCATCATCACTGTGGACTCATCCTGCACATAGTCAGGAATTCTGTTACCTACAGGGGAGTAGTCACCGCTGTGGACTTATCCTGCACATAGTCAGAAGTTGTGTAACATACAGGGGAATACTCACCTTTGTGGACTCATCCTGGGCATAGTCAGGAGTTGTGTAAAACACAGGAGAATAGTCACCAGTTTGCACTCTTCCTGCACATAGTCATGAGTTGTGTGACATACAGGGGAGTTGCCACCACTGTTGACTCATCCTGCACATAGTCAGGAGTTGTGTTACATACAGGGAATAGTCACCCCTGCAGACTCATCCTGCATAGTCCGTAGTTGTGTTACATATAGGAGAGTAGTTACCACTGTGGACTCATCCTGCACATAGTCAGGAGTTGTGTTACATACAGGGGAGTAGTCACCACTTTGGACTCATCTTGCACATAGGCAGGAGTTGTGTTACATATAGGAAAGTAGTCACCACTGTGGACTCATCCTGCACATGGCCAGGAGTTGTGTTACATACAGGGGAGTTGTCACCACTGTGGAATCATCATGCACATAGTCAAAAGTTGTGTTACATATAGGAGAGTAGTCACCACTGTGGACTCATCGTGCACATAGTTAGGAGTTGTGTTACATACAGCAGAGTAGTCACCACTGTGGACTCATCCTGAACATAGCCAGGAGTTGTCTTACAGGGGTGTAGTCACAGTTGTGGACTCATCCTGTTCATAGCCAGTAGATGTGTTACATACAGGGTAGTAGTCACCACTGTGGACTCATCCAGCACATAGCCATGAGTGGTGTTACATACAGGAGAGTAGTCACCTCTGTGGACTCAACCTGCACATAGTCAGGAGTTGTGTTACATACAGGGATGTAGTCACTACTGTGCACTCATCCTGCACATAGTCAGGAGTTATGTTAAATACAGGAGAGTAGTCCCCACTATGGACTCATCCTGCACATAGTCATGAGTTGTGTCACATACATGGGAGTAGTCACCACTGTAGACTCAACCTGCACATAGTCAGGAGTAGTGTTACATACAGGGGAGTAGTCACCACTGTGGACTCATTTTCCACATAGTCAGGAGTTGTGTTACATACAGGGGAGTAGTCAACACTGTGGACTCATCCTTCACATAGCCAGGAGTTGTGTTACATACAGGGGAGTAGTCACCTCTGTGGACTCATCCTACACATACTCAGGAGTTCTTTTACATATAGGGGAGTAGTCACCACTGTGGACTCATCCTGCACATAGTCAGGAGTTGTGCAATATACAGGGGAGTAGACAACACTGTGGACTACCCCTGCTCATAGTCAGGAGTTGTGTTACATACAGGGGAGTAGTCACCACTGTGGACTCATCCTGCACATTGCCAGGAGTTGTGTTACATATAAGGGAGTAGACACCACTGTGGACTCATCCTACACATACTCAGGAGATGATTTACATACAGGGGAGTAGTCACCCCTGTGCACTCATCCTCCACATAGTCCAGAGTTGTGTTACATACAGGGGACTAGTCACCACTGTGTACTCATCCTACACATAGCCAGGAGTTGTTTTACATACAAGGGATTGGTCACCACTGTGGACTCATCCTGCACATATTTAGGAGTTTTGTAAAATTCCAGAGAGTAGTCACCACTGTGCACTCATCCTGCACATAGACAGGAGTTGTGTGACATACAGGAAAGGAGTCAACACTGTGGACTCACCCTGTAGATATTTAGCAGTTGCATTACATACAGGGGAGTAGTCACCACTGTGGACTCATCCTTGCCATAGTCAGGAGTTGTGTTACAAACAGGGGAGTAGTCACCACTGTGTGCTCATCCTGCACATAGTCAGGTGTTGTGTTACATACAGGGGAGTAGTCACCCCTGTAGACTCCTCCTGCACAGTCAGGAGTTGTGTTACATACAGGGGAGTAGTCACCACTGTGGACTCATTCTGCACATAGTAGAGTTGTGCTACATAAAAGGGAATATCCATGACTGTGGAATCATGTTGCACATAATCAGGAGTTGTGTTACATATAGGGGAGTAGTCACCACTGTGGAATTGTCCTGCACATAGCCAGGAGTTGTGTTACATACAGTGGAGAAGTCAGCACTGTGGACTCATCCTATACTTAGTCAGGAGTTGTGTTACATACAGGGGAGTAGTCACCACTGTGGACTCATTCTGCACATAGTAGAGTTGTGCTACATAAAAGGGAATATCCATGACTGTGGAATCATGTTGCACATAATCAGGAGTTGTGTTACATATAGGGGAGTAGTCACCACTGTGGAATCGTCCTGCACATAGCCAGGAGTTGTATTACATACAGTGGAGAAGTCAGCACTGTGGACTCATCCTGCACTTAGTCAGGAGTTGTGTTACATACAGGGCAGTAGTCACCACTGTGGACTCATCCTATACATAGCCAGGAGTTGTGTTACATACAGGGGAGTAATCACCTTTGTGGACTCAACCTGCACATAGTCAGGAGTTGTGTTACATACAGGGGAGTAGTCACCACTGTGGACCCATTCCACACATAGGCAGGAGTTGCGTAAAATACAGGGAGTAGTCACCACTGTGGACTCATCCTCCAAATAGTCAGGATTTGATTTACATACAGGGGAGTAGTCACCACTGTGGAGTGATACTGCACATTGTCAGAAGTTGTGTTACATGCAGGGGAGTAGTCACCACTGTGGATTTATCCTGCATATATGAGTTTTGATACATACAGGAGAGTAGCCCCAACGTAAACTAATCCTGCACATAGCTAGGAGTTTTTTTACATATAGGGGAGTAGTCACCAATGTGGCCTCATCGTGCACATAGGCGTTGTGTTACATACAAGGAAGTAGTCACCAATCTTGACTCATCCTGCACATTGTCAAGAGTCAGATTACATACATGGGAGTAGTCACCACTGTGGACTCATCCTGCACATTGTCAGGTGTTGTGTTACATACAGGGGAGTTGTCTTCACTTTGTACTCATCCTCCACGTAGTCAAGAGTTTTGTCCCATACAGGGGAGCAGTCATCTCTGTGGACTCATCCTGCACATATTCAGCATTTGTGTTACATACAGGGTAGTTGTCACCAATGTGGACTCATCCTGCACAGTCAGGAGATGTGTTACATTCAGGGGAGTAGTCACCACTGTGGACTCATCCTGCACATAGTCAGGGGTTGTGTTACATTCAGGGGAGTAGTCACCAATGGGGAGTCATCCTGCACCTAGTCAGGAGTTGTGTTACATACAGGGGTGTAGTCACCACTCTGGACTCAACTAGCACATAGTCAGGAATTGTGCTACATACCACAGAGTCATCATCACTGTGGACTCATCCTGCACATAGTCTGGAGTTGTGTTACCCACAGAGGAGTAGTCACCGCTGTGGACTTATCCTGCACATAGTCAGAAGTTGTGTTACATACAGGGGAATACTCAGCAATGTGGACTTGTCCTGGACATAGTCAGGAGTTGTGTAAAATACAAGAGAGTAGTCACTACTGTGCACTCGTCCTGCACATAGTCAGCAGTTATGTTGCATACAGGGGAGTAGTCACCATTGTGGACTCATCCTGTACATATTTAGGAGTTGCATTACATACAGGGGAGTAGTCACCACTGTGGACTCGTCCTTGCCAAAATCAGGATTTGTGTTACAAAGAGGGGAGTAGTCACCACTATGTGCTCATCCTGCACATAGTCAGATGTTGTGTTACACACAGGTGAGTAGTCACCCCTGTTGACTCATCCTACACAGTTAGGAGTTGTGTTACATACAGGGAGTAGTAACCACTGTGGACTCATCCTGCACATAGTAAGGGGTTGTGTTACTTAAAAGGGAAAAATCACCATTGTGGAATCATGTTGCACATTTTCAGTTGTGATACATGTAAGGGAGTAGTCACTTCTGTGGACTGCTCCTGCACATAGCCAGGAGATGTGCTACATACAGGGGGAAGTTACCACTGTGGACTTATCCTGAACATAGTAGTCACTGCTGTGGACTGCTCCTGCACATAGCCAGGATATGTGCTACATACAGGGGGGTAGTCATCACTGTGGGCTCATCCAGCACATAGTCAGGACTTGTGCTACATAGCACAGAGTCATCATCACTGTGGACTCATCCTGCAAATAGTTAGGAATTGTGTTACCAACAGGGGAGTAGTCACCGCTCTGGACTTATTCTGCACTTAGTCAGAAGTTGTGTAACATACAGGGGAATACTCACCATTGTGGACTCGTCCTGGACATAGTCAGGAGTTGTGTAAAATACCCGAGAGTAGTCACCATTTTGCACTCTTCCTGCACATAGTCATGAGTTGTGTGACATACTGGGGAGTTGCCACCACTGTTGACTCATCCTGTACATTTTTAAGAGTTGCATTACAGACAGGGGAGTAGTCACCACTGTAGACTCATCCTGGTCATAGTCAGGGTTGTGTTACAAACAAGAGAGTAGTCACCACTGTGTACTCATCCTGCAGACAGTCAGGAGTTGTGTTACATACAGGGGAATAGTCACCCCTGCAGACTCATGTTGCATAGTCCAGAGTTGTGTTACATATAGGAGAGTAGTTACCACTGTGAACTCATCCTGCACATAGTATGGAGTTGTTACATACAGGGGAGAAGTCACCACTGTGGACCCATCCTTTACATAGTCAAGAGTTGTGTAATATACAGCGGAGTATTCGCCAGTGTCGACTCATCCTCCACATAGTCAGGATTTGTGTTACATATAGGGGAGTAGTCATTACCATAGACTAATCCTGCACATAGCTAGGAGTTTTTTTACATACAGGGGAGTAGTCACCAATGTGGACTCATTGTGCACATAGTTAGGAGTTTTGTTACATACAAGGAAGTAGTCACCACTGTAGACTCATCCTGCACATTGTCAGGAGTTGTGTTACATACAGGGGAGTAGTTACTGCTGGAAACTCATCATGCACATAATCAGGTGTTGTTTTGCATACAGGTAAGTTGTCTTCACTTTGTACTCATCCTCCACATAGTCAGGAGTTTTGTCCCATACAGGAGAGTAGTCATCAGTGTGGACTCATCCTTGTTATATTCAGAAGTTGTGTTACATACAGGAGAGTAGTCACCTCTGTGGACTTGTCCTGCACATAGTCAGGAGATGTGTTACATGCAGGGGGAGTAGTCAACACTGTGGACTCATCCTGCACATATATTCAGAAGTTGTGTTACATACAGTGGAGTAGTCACCACTGTGGACTCATTGTGCACATAGTTAGGAGTTTTGTTACATACAAGGAAGTAGTCACCACTGTAGACTCATCCTGCACATTGTCAGGAGTTGTGTTACATAGAGGGGAGTAGTTACTGCTGGAAACTCATTATGCACATAATCAGGTATTGTTTTGCATACAGGTGAGTTGTCTTCACTTTGTAATCATCCTCCACATAGTCAGGAGTTTTGTCCCATACAGGGGAGTAGTCATCAGTGTGGACTCATTGTGCACATAGTTAGGAGTTTTGTTACATACAGGGGAGTAGTCACCACTGTGGACTCATCCTGCACATTGTCAGGAGTTGTGTTACATACAGCGGAGTTGTCTTCACTTTGTACTCATCCTCCACATTGTCAGGAGTTTTGTCCCATACAGGAGAGTGGTCATCACTGTGGACTAATCCTGCACATATTCAGCATTTGTGTTACATACAGGGTAGTTGTCACCAATGTGGACTCATTGTGCACATAGTTAGGAGTTTTGTTGCATACAAGGAAGCAGTCACCACAGTGCACTCATCCTGCACATTGTCAGGAGTTGTGTTACATTCAGGGGAGTAGTCATCACTGTGAACTCGCCTGCACATAGTCAGGAGAAGTGTTACATTCAGGGGAGTAGTCACCACTGTGGACTCATGCTGCACAGTCAGAGTTGTTCATAGGTTCATAGGTAGGTACTAGGCTATCAGACCAAGGGCCGAAGTAAGCCTAGCCAACAAAGTTCCCTGTCTTACGCCACCCAAGAAAGTTATTTTCCTGTGCCACTGTCAAGCAGAGCACGGAAGTGACCCCCGGGGTGTATTTCCTATTTCCCATCCACTCATCAAGATTTTTCTTGAAGAGTGCTAATGAAGAACTTTGCTTGACATAGATGGATAGCCAGTTCCAGAGTATGGGAAGTCTCTGGGATAGGAATCTATCCCTCCAGCATGTCTTGTTTATTGTGGTGACAATGTTTAGGTCCCTAGAGCGTGTAGCTCAGAGGGATTGGGATTTCTTTAGGTGTAGCATGTCCAACAGCTCTGGGTTTGACATAGCTTTATATGTTAGGCAGAGATCACCTCTGAGTAGGCGATATGCTAAGGAGTAAAGCTGGAGTTTTTTGAGGTGGTCAGTGTAGGGCATTTGTTTGAGTCCAGTAATCCTCTTTGTGAGGTACTTCTGTGGCCTTTCCAGCTGCTGCAGATGTCTTGTGAGGTACATTCCAAAAGGAGCGTTGTACTCTATAGTGGGTCTAATGAGTGTCGAGAAGAGGGGAACGATGACCTCTTTTTTCCTGGATGAGAACTCTTTTATGATGAGGTGTGCCACGTGGAAGGACTTCAATATCAAAGGAGAGACTACTGTCCTCCTGGGTCCCAAGGTCTCTTATTATGCATTCGGTGTTAAGTAGATTGCTGCCTATGTGGAAGTTCATGAGTACAGAGTTTTTACCAAAGGGGATGACACTGCACTTTTTGGCATTGAGCTTGAGGCGATGGATCTGACACCAGGCATCTGTCTCAGCGAGGCCCTTCTGTAGGATGTCCACATCCTTTGGGGACTTGACTATTGCTCCTAGTTTGTAGTTATCTGTGAACTTCGATAGCCAGAAGCCTTCTGTGTTAGCCTGTACTTCAGAGAAGTAGATACCAAACAGGAGCGGTCCCAGGACGGAACCCTGTGGCACTCCACTTGTCACTGGTTTGAGGTCAGATTTGGAGTCTGCAACTTTTACAGTGTGTGTTCTGTCAGTGAGCCAGTTGGCAACCCATCTTGTGACGTAGAGATTTATGCCTAGTTTATTGAGTTTAGCTATAATTCCAGAATGGAGGATGGTGTTGAAAGCCTTGGCGAGGTCAAGATAGGCTGTATGAACCACCTTACCCTCATCTATGGCTTTGGTTACTGCCTCAAAGAAATCAGTCAGGTTCAGGAGGCATGATCTGCCTTTCACAAACCCGAACTGGGTGGGATCCAGAGTTTGGAGGTTACCAATGTCTTTGTTTATGAGTTCCATGATGATATGTTCCATGGCTTTGCAGACGAGGCTCATCAGGCTAATAGGTCTATAGTTCCCGGGATCCGTGGTTGCTCCCCCTTTGTGGAGTGGGATAACTGTTGCTGTGCACCATTCAGTGGGCACAAAGCCTGATGTGAGGCTATTATTGAACATGGTGCTTAAGTGGGGAGCCAGTTCATTCTGAAGTTCATGTAAAACGCAGCCTGGGATGTTGTCCCTTGGATGCTGTGTTTTTGGCTTTAGAGAGTGCAGCTTTCACCTGCGTAGTTGTTATTACAGGAACTCTGCATTTGTCCTGTATAGATATGGGCTCTTTAGGGGGTGAAGGGGGGTAAAGTTAGCACTGAACCTATCTGCCAGGATGTTGGCAATATCAGTTGGTTCTGTAATTTTAGTGCCTTTGTGTTATAACTCAGAGCAGATCTGGGTGTTGCCATTGAAATTCTTGACATAGCTATAGAATGCTTTGTGGTTGTCCTTGGAATTAGTGGTGATTTTATTTTCATAGCTAACTATGGAGGATCTTATAAGGGATCTCAGCTTCTTACTGAGGCTGACCAGGGAGCTCCTCAACTCATGGAATTTTACTCTCTTTTGCAACAGTTTCTTCCTTCTTTTGCACAGTTTGTTTATGGCAGGGGACCACCAGATTGGCTTTCTTTTTTTGGAGGATAGCGTCTTGGTTCTGTTTAGGATGGCACGATCCATGCACTCATGTAAGTGCTTATAGAGTGCATTTGTGTAGGATTCAGCAGTTGTAACTGTATTGTCCATCTGCATGGGTGTCATGAAGTTCACTACTTCTGTCTTAAGAAGCATGAAGTTGGCTTTGGAGAAATTTCTTACTGTGGTTTCCTTAATGGGGGGTGAGGGTGGGATGTGGATATCAAGGGTGATTAGCTTATAGTCAGATCGGACCAACGAGGATTTGACTTCAGTTGTGGGAACACCGGTCACTCATGTTGGTAATGACTAGGTCTAAGATATTGTTGCCCCTGGTGGGGGTGTGGATAAGTTGATCTAGGGCATTGGAGTTTATGAATTCCAGAAAGCGTTGCTTTAAGGAGTTGGTACATGAGTAGTTTTCCCAGTTAATGGTGGGGTAGTTGAAGTCGCCCATTATTAGGGTGTTTGGTTGAAACCTAATATTTTGTGTTCCTTTCAGGAAAGTAATCACCACAGTGGATCTATTCAGAAGTTTTGTTACATACAGGGGAGAAGTCACCACTGTGGACTCATCCTGCATATAGTCAAGGGTTGTGTTACATTCAGGATATAGTCAAGGGTTGTGTTACATTGTTTATGGCAGGGGACCACCAGATTGGCTTTCTTTTTTTGGAGGATAGCATCTTGGTTCTGTTTGGGATGGCACGATCCATGCACTCATGTAAGTGCTTACTTAGGGGAGTCATCCTGCACCTAGTCAGAAGTTGTGTTACATACAGGGGAATTGTCTTCACTTTGTACTCATCCTCCACATTGTCAGGAGTTTTGTCCCATACAGGGGAGTAGTCATCACTGTGGACTAATCCTGCACATATTCAGCATTTGTGTTACATACAGGGTAGTTGTCACCAATGTGGACTCATCCTGCACATAGTCAGGAGATGTGTTACATTCAGGGGAGTAGTCACCACTGTGGACTCATCATGCACATAGTCAGGGGTTGTCTTACATTCAGGGAGTAGTCATCAATGGGGAGTCATCCAGCACCTAGTCAGGAGTTGTGTTACATACAGGGGTGTAGTCACCACTCTGGACTCATCCAGCACATAGTCAGGAATTGTGCTACATACCCCTGAGTCGTCATCACTGTGGACTCATCCTGCACATAGTCAGGAGTTGTGTTACCACAGGGGAGTAGTCACTGCTGTGGACTTATCCTGCACATAGTCAGAAGTTGTGTTACATACAGGGGAATACGCACCAATGTGGACACATCCTGGACATAGTCAGGAGTTGTGTAAAATACAAGAGAGTAGTCACCACTGTGCACTCATCCTGCACATAGTCAGCAGTTGTGTCACATACAGGGGAGTAGTCACCATTGTGGACTCATCCTCCACATATTTAGGAGTTGCATTACATACAGGGGAGTAGTCACCACTGTGGACTCATCCTTGCCATAGTCAGGAGTTGTGTTACAAACAGGGGAGTAGTCACCACTGTGTGCTCATCCTGCACATAATCAGGTGTTATGTTACACACAGGGGAGTAGTCACCACTGTGCTCTCATCCTGCACATAGTCAGCAGTTGTGTTACATACAGATGAGTAATCACCACTGTGGACTCATCCTGCATATAGTAGAGTTGTGCTACATAAAATAGAATATCCAGGACTATAGAATCATGTTGCACATAATCAAGAGTTGTGATACATATAGGGGATTAGTCACCACTGTGGAATTGTCCCGCACATAGCCTGGAGTTGTGTTACATACAAGGGAGTAGTCACCACTGTGGACTAATCCTATACATAGCCAGGATTTGTGTTACATATAGGAGAGTAATCACCTTTGTGGACTCAACCTGCACATAGTCAGGAGTTCTGTTACATACAGGGAAGTAGTCACCACTGTGGACCCATTCCACACATAGGCAGGAGTTGCGTAAAATACAGGGAGTAGTCACCACTGTGGACTCATCCTCCACATAGTCAGGATTTGTGTTACATACAGGGGAGTAGTCACCACTGTGGACTGATACTGCACATTGTCAGAAGTTGTGTTACATACAGGGGAGTAGTCACCACTGTGGATTTATCCTGCATATATGAGTTTTGATACATACAGGAGAGTAGCCCCAACATAGACTAATCCTGCACATAGCTAGGAGTTTTTTTACATACAGGGGAGTAGTCACCAATGTGGACTCACCGTGCACATAGGCGTTGTGTTACATACAAGAAAGTAGTCACCAATCTTGACTCATCCTGCACATTGTCAAGAGTCTGATTACAGACATGGGAGTAGTCATCACTGTTGACTCATCCTGCTCATTGTCAGGAGATGAGTTACATATAGGGGAGTAGTCACGACTGTGGACTCATCCTGCACATTGTCAGGTGTTGTGTTACATACAGGGGAGTTGTCTTCACTTTGTACTCATCCTCCACGTAGTCAGGAGTTTTGTCCCATACAGGGAGTAGTCATCTCTGTGGACTCATCCTGCACATATTCAGCATTTGTGTTACATGCAGGGTAGTTGTCACCAATGTGGACTCATCCTGCACAGTCAGGAGATGTGTTACATTCAGGGGAGTAGTCACCACTGTGGACTCATGCAGCACAGTCAGAGTTGTGTTCCTTTCAGGAAACTAATCACCACTGTGGATGTATTCAGAAGTTGTGTTATATACAGGGGAGTAGTCACCACTGTGGACCCATCCTGCACATAGTCAGGGGTTGTGTTACATTCAGGGGAGCTTTTGGATTTGACTTTGATTCCTGTTTTTCGATTCCTGACTTCTGAAGATTTTGCTGTTTTGGTATTGTTTTGGATCAGAGTTGTTTCTATCTGAAGGTGTGTGGAGTGGAGTTTGTGTAATAGAATGCTTTGTGGTTGTCCTTGGAATTAGTGGTGATTTTATTTTCGTAGCTAACTATGGAGGATCTTATAAGGGATCTCAGCTTCTTACTGAGGCTGACCAGGGTGCTCCTCAACTCATGGAATTTTACTCTCTTTTGCAACAGTTTCTTCCTTCTGTTGCACAGTTTGTTTATGGCAGGGGACCACCAGATTGGCTTTCTTTTTTTGGAGGATAGCGTCTCGGTTTTGTTTGGGATGGCACGATCCATGCACTCATGTAAGTGCTTATAGAGTGCATTTGTGTAGGATTCAGCTGTTGTAACTGTATTGTCCATTTGCATGGGTGTCATGAAGTTCACTACTTTTGTCTTAAGAAGCATGAAGTTGGCTTTGGAGAAATTTTTTACTGTGGTTTCCTTAATGGGGAGTGGGGGTGGGATGTGGATATCAAGGGTGATTAGCTTATAGTCGGATCGGACCAACGAGGATTTGACTTCAGGTGTGGAACACCGGTCACTCATGTTGGTAATGACTAGGTCTAAGATATTGTTGCCCCTGGTGGGGGTGTGGATAAGTTGATCTAGGGCATTGGAGTTTATGAATTCCAGAAAGCGTTGCACTAAGGAGTTGGTACATGAGTAGTTTTCCCATTTAATTGTGGGGTAGTTGAAGTCGCCCATTATTAGGGAGTTTGGTTGAACCCTAATATTTTGTGTTCCTTTCAGGAAAGTAATCACCACAGGGGATCTATTCAGAAGTTGTGTTACATACAGGGGAGAAGTCACCACTGTGGACTCATCCTGCATATTGTCAAGGGTTGTGTTAAATTCAGGGGAGTAGTCACCAATGGGGAGTCATCATGCACCTAGTCAGGAGTTGTGTTACATACAGGGGAGTTGTCTTCACTTTGTACTCATCCTACACATTGTCAGGAGTTTTGTCCCTTACAGGGGAGTAGTCATCACTGTGGACTAATCCTGCACATATTCAGCATTTGTGTTACATACAGAGTAGTTGTCACCAATGTGGACTCATCCTGCACATAGTCAGGAGATGTGTTACATTCAGGGGAGTAGTCACCACTGTGGACTCATCATGCACATAGTCAGGGGTTGTGTTACATTCAGGGCAGTAGTCATCAATGGGGAGTCATCCAGCACCAAGTCAGGAGTTGTGTTACATACAGGGGTGTAGTCACCACTCTGGACTCATCCAGCACATAGTCAGGAATTGTGCTACATACCACTGAGTCGTCATCACTGTGGACTCATCCTGCACATAGTCAGGAGTTGTGTTACCAACAGGGGAGTAGTCACTGCTGTGGACTTATCCTGCACATAGTCAGAAGTTGTGTTACATACAGGGAATACTCACCAATGTGGACTCATCCTGGACATAGTCAGGAGTTGTGTAAAATACAAGAGAGTAGTCATCACTGTGGACTCATCCTGCACATAGTCAGAAGTTGTGTTACATACAGGGAAATACTCACCACTGTGGACTCATCCTGTACATATTTAGGAGTTGCATTACATACAGGGGAGTAGTCACCACTGTGGAGTCATTATTGCCATAGTCAGGAGTTGTGTTACAAACAGGGAGTAGTCACCACTATGTGCTCATCCTGCACATAGTCAGGAGTTGTGTTACACACAGGGGAGTAGTCACCCCTGTAGACTCATCCAGCATAGTTAGAAGTTGTGTTACATACAGGGGAGTAGTTACCACTTTGGACTCATTCTGCACATAGTAAGGGGTTGTGTTACTTAAAAGGGAATAATCACCATTGTGGAGTCATGTTGCACATTTTCAGTTGTGTTATATATAAGGGAGTAGTCACTGCTGTGGACTGCTCCTGCACATAGCCAGGAGATGTGCTACATACAGGGGGGAGTCACCACTGTGAACTTATCCTGCACATAGTCAGGATTTGTGTTACATTCAGAGAAGTAGTCACCACTGGGGAGTCATCCTGCACCTAGTCAGGAGTTGTGCTCATACAGGGGTGTAGTCACCACTGTGGACTCATCCAGCACATAGTCAGGACTTGTGCTACATGCCACAGAGTTATCATCACTGTGGACTCATCCTGCAAATAGACAGGAATTGTATTACCAACAGGGGAGTAGTCACCGCTCTGGACTTATTCTGCACTTAGTCAGAAGTTGTGTAACATACAGGGGAATACTCACCGTTGTGGACTTGTCCTGGACATAGTCAGCAGTTGTGTAAAATACCCGAGAGTAGTCACCATTTTGCACTCTTCCTGCACATAGTCATGAGTTGTGTAACATACTGGGGAGTTGCCACCACTGTTGACTCATCCTGTACATTTTTAAGAGTTGCATTACAGACAGGGGAGTAGTCACCACTGTAGACTCATCCTGGTCATAGTCAGGAGTTGTGCTACAAACAAGAGAGTAGTCACCACTGTCTACTCATCCTGGAGACAGACAGGAGTTGTGTTACATACAGGGGAATAGTCACCCCTACAGACTCATCTTGCATAGTCCAGAGTTGTGTTACATATAGGAGAGTAGTTACCACTGTGGACTCATCCTGCACATAGCATGGAGTTGTTACATACAGGGGAGAAGTCACCACTGTGGACCCATCCTGCACATAGTCAAGAGTTATGTAATATACAGCGGAGTATTCACCAGTGTTGACTCATCCTCCACATAGTCAGGGTTTGTGTTACATACAGGGGAGTAGTCACCACTGTAGACTAATCCTGCACATAGCTAGGAGTTTTTTTACATACAGGGGAGTAGTCACCAATGTGGACTCATTGTGCACATAGTTAGGAGTTTTGTTACATACAAGGAAGTAGTCACCACTGTGGACTCATCCTGCACATAGCATGGAGTTGTTACATACAGGGGAGAAGTCACCACTGTGGACCCATCCTGCACATAGTCAAGAGTTGTATAATATACAGCGGAGTATTCGCCAGTGTCGACTCATCCTCCACATAGTCAGGTTTTGTGTTACATGCAGGGGAGTAGTCATTACCATAGACTAATCCTGCACATAGCTAGGAGTTTTTTTACATACAGGGGAGTAGTCACCAATGTGGACTCATCGTGCACATAGTTAGGAGTTGTGTTACAGACAAGGAAGTAGTCACCACTGTGGACTCATCCTGCACATTGTCAAGAGTTGGGTTACATACAGGGGAGTGGTCATTACCATAGACTAATCCTGCACATAGCTAGGAGTTGTGTTACATACAGGGGAGTAGTCACCACTGTGGACTCATCCTGCACATTGTCAGGAGTTGTGTTACATACAGGGGAGTAGTTACTGCTGCAAACTCATCATGCACATAGTCAGGTGTTGTTTTGCATACAGGTGAGTTGTCTTCACTTTGTACTCATCCTCCACATAGTCAGGAGTTTTGTCCCATACAGGGGAGTAGTCATCAGTGTGGACTCATCCTGGTTATATTCAGAAGTTGTGTTACATACAGGAGATTAGTCAACACTGTGGACTTGTCCTGCATATAGTCAGGAGATGGTTTACATGCAGGGGAGTAGTCAACACTGTGGACTCATCCTGCACATATATTCAGAAGTTGTGTTACATACAGTGGAGTAGTCACCACTGTGGACTCATCCTGCACATTGTCAGGTGTTGTGTTACATACAGGGGAGTTGTCTTCACTTTGTACTCATCCTCCACATCGTCAGGAGCTTTGTCCCATACAGGGGAGTAGTCATCACTGTGAACTAATCCTGCACATATTCAGCATTTGTGTTACATACAGGGTAGTTGTCACCAATGTGGACTCATTGTGCACATAATTAGGAGTTTTGTTACATACAAGGAAGTAGTCACCACTGTGGACTCATCCTGCACATTGTCAGGAGTTGTGTTACATACAGGGGAGTAGTCATTACAATAGACTAATCCTGCACATAGCTAGGAGTTGTGTTACATACAGGGGAGTAGTCATCAGTGTGGACTCATCCTGGTTATATTCAGAAGTTGTGTTACATACAGGAGAGTAGTCACCACTGTGGACTCGTCCTGCACATAGTCAGGAGATGTGTTACATTCAGGGGAGTAGTCACCACTGTGGACTCATGCTGCACAGTCAGAGTTGTTCATAGGTTCATAGGTAGGTACTAGGCTATCAGCCCAAGGTCCTACATAAGCCTAGCCAACAAGGTTCCTTGTCTTATGCCACCCAAGAAAGTTATTTTCCTGTGCCACTGTCAAGCAGAGCACAGAAGTGTTCCCCGGGGTGTATTTCCTATTTCCCATCCATTCATCAAGATTTTTCTTGAAGAATGCTAATGAAGAACTTTGCTTGACATAGATGGGTAGCCTGTTCCAGAGTATGGGAAGTCTCTGGGATAGGAATTTATCCTTCCAGCATGTCCTGTTTATTGTGTTGACAAGGTTTAGGTCCCTAGAGCGGGTAGCTCAGAGGGATTGGGATTTCTTTAGGTGTAGCATGTCCAACAGCTCTGGGTTTGACGTAGCTTTATATGTTAGGCAGAGATCACCTCTGAGTAGGCGATATGCTACGGAGTAAAGCTGGAGTTTTTTGAGGTGGTCAGTGTAGGGCATTTGTTTGAGTCCAGTAATCCTCTTTGTGAGGTACTTCTGTGGCCTTTCCAGCTGCTGCAGATGTCTTGTGAGGTACATTCCAAAAGGGGCGTTGTACTCTATAGTGGGTCTAATGAGTGTCGAGTAGAGGGGAGTGATGACCTCTTTTTTCCTGGATGAGAACCCTTTTATGATGAGGTGTGCCACGTGGAAGGACTTCCTGACTACTGTGGCAATGTGACTATCAAAGGAGAGACTACTGTCCACCTGGGTCCCAAGGTCTCCTATTACGCATTCGGAGTTAAGTAGATTGCTGCCTATGTGGTAGTTCATGGGTACAGAGTTTTTACCAAAGGGGATGACACTGCACTTTTTGGCACTGAGCTTGAGGCCATGGCTCTTACACCAGGCATCTGTCTCAGCGAGGCCCTTCTGTAGGATGTCCACATCCTTTGGAGACTTGACTATTGCTCCTAGTTTGCAGTCATCTGTGTACTTCATTAGCTAGAGGCCTTCTGTGTTAGCCTGTACTTCAGAGAAGTAGATACCAAACAGGAGCGGTCCCAGGACGGAACCCTGTGGTACTCCACTTGTCACTGGTTTGAGGTCAGATTTGGAGTCTGCAACTTTTACAGTGTGGGTTCTGTCAGTGAGCCAGTTGGCAACCCATCTTGTGACGTAGGGATATTGATTTTAGCTATAATTCCAGAATGGGGGATGGTGTTGAAAGCCTTGGCAAGGTCAAGATAGGCTGTGTGAACCACCTTACCCTCATCTACGGCTTTGGCTACTGCCTCAAAGAAATCAGTCA
Source organism: Protopterus annectens (assembly GCF_019279795.1). NCBI lineage: Eukaryota > Metazoa > Chordata > Ceratodontiformes > Protopteridae > Protopterus > Protopterus annectens. Next base: position 360,240,367 of record NC_056743.1, on the reverse strand, counting down.
GGTTCAGGAGGCATGATCTCCCTTTCACAAACCCGAACTGGGTGGAATCCAGAGTTTGGAGGTTACCAATGTCTTTGTTTATGAGTGTCACGATGATATGTTCCATGGCTTTGCAGACGAGCCTCATCAGGCTAATAGGTCTATAGTTCCCGGGATCAGTGGTGGCTCCCCCTTTGTGGAGTGGGATAACTGTTGCTGTGCACCATTCAGTGGGCACAAAGCCTGATGCGAGGCTATTATTGAACATGGTGCTTAAGTGGGGAGCCAGTTCATTTTGAAGTTCATGTAAAACGCAGCCTGGGATGTTGTCAGGTCCCATGGATGCTGTGTTTTTGGCTTTAGAGAGTGCAGCTTTCACCTGCGTAGTTGTGATTACAGGGACTCAGCATTCATCCTGTATAGATATGGGCCCTTTAGGCGGTGAGGGGGGGGGTAAAGTTAGCACTGCACCTATCTGCCAGGATGTTGGCAATATCAGTTGGTTCTGTAATTTTAGTGCCTTTGTGTTATAACTCAGAGCAGATCTGGGTGTTGCCATTGAAATTCTTGACATAGCTATAGAATGCTTTGTGGTTGTCCTTGGAATTAGTGGTGATTTTATTTTCGTAGCTAGCTATGGAGGATCTTATAAGGGATCTCAGCTTCTTAATGAGGCTGACCAGGGAGCTCCTCAACTCATGGAATTTTACTCTCTTTTGCAACAGTTTCTTCCTTCTGTTGTACAGTTTGTTTATGGCAGGGGACCACCAGATTGGCTTTCTTTTTTTGGAGGATAGCGTCTTGGTTCTGTTTGGGATGGCACGATCCATGCACTCATGTAAGTGCTTATAGAGTGCATTTGTGTAGGATTCAGCAGTTGTAACTGTATTGTCCATCTGCATGGGTGTCATGAAGTTCACTACTTCTGTCTTAAGAAGCATGAAGTTGGCTTTGGAGAAATTTTTTACTGTGGTTTCCTTAATGGGGGGTGGGGGTGGGATGTGGATATCAAGGGTTATTAGCTTATGGTCGGATCGGACCAACAAGGATTTGACTTCAGGTGTGGAACAGCGGTCACTCATGTTGGTAATGACTAGGTCTAAGATATTGTTGCCCCTGGTGGGGGTGTGGATAAGTTGATCTAGGGCATTGGAGTTTATGAATTCCAGAAAGCGTTGCGCTAAGGAGTTGGTACACGAGTAGTTTTCCCAGTTAATGGTGGGGTAGTTGAAGTCGCCCATTATTAGGGTGTTTGGTTGATCCCTAATATTTTGTGTTCCTTTCAGGAAAGTAATCAACACTGTGGATCTATACAGAAGTTGTGTTACATACAGGGGAGAAGTCACCACTGTCGACTCATCCTGCATATAGTCAGGGGTTGTGTTACATTCAGGGGAGTAGTCACCAATGGGGAGGCATCCTGCACATATTCAGCATTTGTGTTACATACAGGGTAGTTGTCACCAATGTGGACTCATCCTGCACATAGTCAGGAGATGTGTTCCATTCAGGGGTTAGTCACCACTGTGGACTCATCATGCACATAGTCAGGGGTTGTGTTACATTCAGGGGAGTAGTCATCAATGGGGAGTCATCCTGCACCTAGTCAGGAGTTGTGCTCATACAGGGGTGTATTCACTACTGTGGACTCATCCAGCACATAGTCAGGACTTGTGCTACATACCACAGAGTCATCATCACTGTGGACTCATCCTGCAAATAGACAGGAATTGTATTACCAACAGGGGAGTAGTCACCGCTCTGGACTTATTCTGCACTTAGTCAGAAGTTGTGTAACATACAGGGGAATACTCACTGTTGTGGACTCGTCCTGGACATAGTCAGGAGTTGTGTAAAATACAGGAGAGTAGTCACCAGTTTGCACTTTTCCTGCACATAGTCATGAGTTCTGTGACATACTGGGGATTTGTCACCACTGTTGACTCATCCTGTACATTTTTAAGAGTTGCATTACAGACAGGGGAGTAGTCACCACTGTGGAATCATCCTTGTCATAATCAGCAGTTGTGTTACAAACAAGAGAGTAGTCACCACTTTGTACTCATCATGCAGACAGTCAGGAGTTGTGTTACATACAGGGGAATAGTCACCCCTGCAGACTCATCTTGCATAGTCCAGAGTTGTGTTACATATAGGACAGTAGTTACCACTGTGGACTCATCCTGCACATAGTAAGGAGTTGTGTTGCATACAGGGGAGAAGTCACCACTGTGGACCCATCCTGCACATAGTTAAGAGTTGTGTAATATACAGGGGAGTAGTCACCAGTGTCGACACATCCTCCACATAGTCAGGATTTGGGTTACATACAGGGGAGTAGTCATCACTGTGGACTGATACTACACATTGTCAGAGGTTGTGTTACATAAAGGGGAGTAGTCACCACCATAGACTAATCCTGCATATAGCTAGGAGTTTTTTTTACATGCAGAGGAGTAGTCACCAATGTGGACTCATTGTGCACATAGTTAGGAGTTGTGTTACATACAAGGAAGTAGTCACCACTGTGGACTCATCCTGCACATTGTCAAGAGTTGGGTTACATACAGGGGAGTAATCATCACGGTGGACTCGTCCTGCATATAGTCAGGGGTTGTGCTACATTCAGGGGAGTAGTCACCATGGGGAGTCATCCTGCACCTAGTTAAGAGTTGTGTTACATATAGGGGTGTAGTCACCACTCTGGACTCATCCAGGATATATTCAGAAGTTGTGTTACATACAGGAGAGTACTCACCAGTGTGGACTCATCCTGCACATAGTCAGGGGTTGTGTTGCATTCAGGGGAGTAGTCACCACTGGTGAGTCATCCTGCACCTACTCAGGAGTTGTGTTACATACAAGGGGTGTAGTCACCACTTTGGACTCATCCAGCACACAGTCAGGAATTGTGCGGCATACCAAGGAGTCTTCATCACTGTGAACTCATCCTGCACATAGTCAGGAGTTGTGTTACGTACAGGGGAGTAGTCACCGCAGTGGACTTATCCTGCACATAGTCAGAAGTTGTGTAACATACAAGGGGAATACTCACTGTTGTGGACTCGTCCTGGACATAGTCAGGAGTTGTGTAAAATACAGGAGAGTAGTCACCACTGTGCATTCATCCTGCACATATTCAACAGTTGTGTCACATACAGGTGAGTTATTACCACTGTGGACTCATCCTATACAAATTTCGGAGTTGCATTACATACAGGGGAGTAGTCACCACTGTGGACTCATCCTTGCCATAGTCAGGAGATGTGTTACACACAAAGGAGTAGTCACTACTATGTGCTCATCCTGCACAGTCAATTGTTGTGTTACATACAGGGGAGTAGTCCCCCTGTAGACTCATCCTGCATAGTCAGGAATTGTGTTACATACAGGAGAATAGTTACCACTGTGGACGCATCCTGCAGATAGTCAGGAGTTGTGTTACTTTAAAGGGAATAATCACCATTGTGGAATCATGTTGCATATAATCAGGAGTAGTGTTACATATAGGGGAGTAGTCACCACTGTGGACTCCTGCATATAGCCAGGAGATGTGTTACATTCAGGGGGAAGTCACCACTGTGGACTCATCCTGCACATAGTCAGGAGTTGTGTTAGATTCAGGGAAGTTGTCACCACTGGGGAGTCATCCTGCACCTAGTCAGGAGTAGTGTTACACACAGGGGTGTAGTCACCACTGTGGAGTCATCCAGCACATAGTCAGGAATTTTGCTACATACCATAGAGTCATCATCACTGTGGACTTATCCTGCACATAATCAATAGTTGTGTTACATAGTGGGGAATACTCACCACTGTGGACTCATCCTTCACATAGTCAGGAGTTGTGTAAAATACAGGAGAGTAGTCACCAGTGTGCACTCTTCCCCCACATAGTCAGGAGTTGTGTGGCATACACGGGAATAGTCAACCCTGCAGACTCATCCTGCATAGTACTGAGTTGTGTTACTTACAGGGGAGTAGTTACCACTGTGGACTCATCCTGCACATAGTAAGGAGTTGTGTTTCTGCAGTTACCTCCTACTGCTCCTCTAGGCATCAAATATTGCCTGTTCATATTTGCATTAATAATTCCAAAACTATGCTACACACAAGGCATCAGAATATTTTATCTTGAAGCATATATGATGGCAAACACAATTGTATTGATGTAGGACCTCTGTCAATAAGTATTTGTTAGAAATGTAAGGTGACAACTTCATTTCTTAAAGGCTGAAACCACACCCACTGGGAATTAAAGGTACATACTCAAAAGAGCTCTAATGGAGGGAATGAGTTAAAAGGGAATAATCACCACTGTGGAATCATGTTGCACATAATCAGAAGTTGTGTTACATATAGGGGAGTAGTCACCACTGTAGACTCTTCCTACACATAGCCAGGAGTTGCTTTACATACAGGGGAGAAGTCAGCCCTGTGGACTCATCCTGCACATAGTCAGGAGTTGTGTTACATGCAGGGGAGTAGTCTCCACCCTGAACCCATCCTGCACATAGTCATGAATTCTGTAAAATACAGGGGTGTAGTCAAAACTGTGGACTCATCCTCCACATAGTCAGGATTTGTGTTAGATACAGGGGAGTAGTCACCACTGTGGAGTGATACTGCACATTGTCAGAGGTTGTGTTACATATAAGGAAGTAGTCACCCATGTGGATTCATCCTGCACATAGTCAGGAGTTGTGTTACATACAGGGAAGAACTCACCACTGCAGACACATCCTGCACATGGCCAGGAGTTGTTTTACATACAGGGGAATAGTCACCACCATGGACTTATACTGCACATAGTCATGTGTTGTGTTACATACAGGAGAGTAGTCACCACTGTGGACTTATCATGCACATAGTTAGAAGTTGTGTTACTTACAGGGGAGTAGTCATCACTGTGGACTCATCCTGTAGTCAGGAGCTATATTACAGGGGAATAGTCACCATTGTGGACTCATCTTGCACATAACCAGGAGTTGTGTTACATACGGGGTAGTAGTCAGCACTGTGGACTCATCCAGCACATAGCCTGGAGTGGTGTTACATACAGGAGAGTAGTCACCACTGTGGACTCATCCTGCACATAGTCAGGAGTTGTGTTACATACAGGGGTGTAGTCACCACTGTGCACTCATCCTGTACATAGTCAGGAGTTATGTTAAATACAGGGGAGTAGTCAGCACTGTGGACTCATCCTGCACATAGTCAGGAGTTGTGTTACATACAGGGGAGTAGTCACCACTGTGGACTCATCCTGCACATAGTCAGGAGTTGTGTTACATACAGTGGAGAAGTCAGTACTGTAGATTCATCCATGACATAGTCAGGAGTTGTGTTACAAACAGGGGAGTACTCACCACTGTGTGCTCGTCCTGCAAATTGTCAGGTGTTGTGTTATATACAGGGGAGTAGTCACCTCTCTATTCTCATCCTGCACAGTCAGGAGTTGTGTTACATACAGGGGAGTAGTCACAAGTGTGGACTCATCCTGCACATAGTCAAGAGTTAGGTTACATACAGAGAAGTAGTCATCAATGTGGACTCATCCTGCACATTGCCAGGAGTTGTGTTACATACAGGGGAGTAGTCACCACTGTGGATTCATCCTGCACATAGGAGTTGTGTTACATACAGGGGAGTAGTCACCACTGTGGACTCATCCTGCACATTGTCAAGAGTTGGGTTACATACAGGGGAGTAGTCATCACTGTGGACTCATCCTGCACATTGTCAGGAGTTGTGTTACATATAGGGGAGTAGTCACCACTTTGTACTCATCCTTCACATAGTCAGGAGTTGTGTCCCATACTGGGGTGTAGGCACAACAGTGGACTCATCCTGCACATATACAGGAATTGTGTTACATACAGGGTAGTTGTCATCAATGTGGACTCATCCTGCACATAGTCAGGAGTTGTGTTACATACAGGGGAGAACTCACCATTGCAGACTCATGCTGCACATGGCCAGGAGTTGTGTTACATACAGGGGAGTTGTCACCACTGTGGACTCATCATGCACATAGTCAAAAGTTGTGTTACATACAGGAGAGTAGTCACCACTGTGGACTCATCGTGCACATAGTTAGGAGTTGTGTTACATACAGCAGAGTAGTCACCACTGTGGACTCATCCTGAACATAGCCAGGAGTTGTGTTACAGGGCAGTGGTCACCGTTGTGGACTCATCCTTCACTTAGCCAGTAGTTGTGTTAAATATGGGGTAGTAGTCACCACTGTGGACTCATCCAGCACATTGCCTGGCGTGGTGATTCATACAGGAGAGTATTCACCACTGTGGACTCATCCTGCACATAGTCAGGAGTTGTGTTACACGCAGGAATGTAGTCTCCAATGTGCCCTCATCCTGCACATAGTCAGGAGTAGTGTCACATACATTGAGTAGTCACCACTGTGGACTCATCCTGCCCATAGTAAGGAGTAGTGTTACATACAGGGGAGTAGCCACCACTGAGGACTCATCCTCCACATAGTCAGGTGTTGTGTTAAATACAGGGGAGTAGTCAGCACTGTGGACTCATCCTGCACAAAGTCATGAGTTGTGTTACATACAGAGGAGTAGTCATCAGTGTGGACTCATCCTGCATATTGTCAGGAGTTGTGTTACATACAGGGGAGTAGTCACCACTGTGGACTCATCCTGCACATAGTCAAGAGTTGGGTTACATACAGAGGAGTAGTCATCAATGTGGACTCATCCTGCATATTGTCAGGAGTTGTGTTACATACAGGGGAGTAGTCACCACTGTGAACATCCTATACATAGCCAGGACTTGTGTTACATACAGGGGAGTAGTCACCACTGTGGGTTTATCCTGCACATAGGAGTTGTGTTACATACAGTGGAGTAGTCACCACTGTTGACTCATCCTGCACATAGTCAAGTGTTAGGTTACATACAGGGGAGTAGTCATCACTGTGGACTTATCCTGCACATTGTCAGGAGTTGTGTTACATATAGGGGAGTAGTCACCACTTTGTACTCATCCTTCACATAGTCAGGAGTTATGTTAAGTACAGGAGAGTAGTCACCACTCTGGACTCATCCTGCCCATAGTCAGGAGTAGTGTAACATACAGGGGAGTAGCCACCACTGTGGACTCATCCTTCACATAGCCAGGAGTTGTGTTACATACAGGGGAATAGTCAGCACTGTGGACTCATCCTGCACAAAGTCATGAGTTTTGTTACATACAGGGGAGTAGTCACCACTGTGGACTCATCCTGCACATAGTAAGGAGTTGTGTCACATAAAAGGGAAAAATCACGACTATGGAATCATGTTGCACATAATCAGGAGTTGTGTCCCATACTGGGGAGTAGGCATCACTGTGGACTTATTCTGCACATATTCAGGAATTGTGTTACATACAGGATAGCTGTCATCAGTGTGGACTCATCCTGCACATAGTCAGGAGTAGTGTTACATACAGGGGAGAACTCACCACTGCAGACTCATCCTGCACATGGTCAGGAGTTGTGTTACATACAGGGGAGTAGTCACCATTGTAGACTCATCCTTCACATAGCCAGGAGTTGTGTTAAATACAGGGGAGTAGTCAGCACTGTGGACTCATCCTACACATACTCAGGAGTTCTTTTACATATATGAGAGTAGTCATCACTGTGGACTCATCCTGCACATAGTCAGGAGTTGTGTTATATACAGGGGAATGGTCACATCTCTGAACTCATCCTGCACATTGTCAGGAGATGTCTACACATAGGGGAGTAGTCACCTATGTGGACTCATCCTGCACATTGCCAGGAATTGTGTTACATATAAAGGAGTAGACACCACTGTGGACTCATCCTGCACATACTCAGGAGTTGATTTACATATAGGGTCGTAGTCACCCCTGTGCAATCATCCTCCACATAGTCCAGAGTTGTGTTAAATACAGGGGACTAGTCACCTCTGTGTACTCATCATACACATAGCCAAAAGCTGTGTTACATACAAGGGATTAGTCACCACTGTGGACTCATCCTGCACATAGTCAGGAGTTGTATAAAATTCCAGAGATTAGTCACCACTGTGCCCTCAGCCGGCACATAGTAAAGAGTTGTTTCACATACATTGGAGCAGTCATGACTGTGGACTCATCCTGTACATATTTAGCATTTGCATTACATACAGGGGAGTAGTCACCTCTGTGGACTCATCCTTGCCATAGTCAGGAGTTGTGTTACAAACAGGGGAGTAGTCACCACTGTGTGATCATCCTGCGCATAGTCAGAAGTTGTCACATATATGGGAGTAGTCATCACTGTGCACTCATCCTGTCCATAGTCAGGAGTAGTGTTACATACAGGGGGGAGTAGTCACCACTGAGGACTCATTTTCAACATAGTCAGGAGTTTTGTTACATACAGGGAAGTAGTCACCACTGTGGACTCATCCTGCACATAGTAAGGAGTTGTGTTACATACAGTGGAGAAGACAGCACTGTGGATTCATCCTGCACATAGTCAGTTTTGTTACATACCACTGTGGACCTCATCCTATACATAGCCAGAAGTTGTGTTACGTACAGGGGTTTAATCACCTTTGTGGATTTATCCTGTACATAACCAGGAGTTATGTTACATACAGGGGAGTAGTCAACACTGTAGACCCAACCTGCACATAGTCAGGAGATGTGTAATATACAGGGGAGTATGGCACATTGTGGACTCATCCTCCACATACTCAGGAGTTCTTTTACATATTGGGGAGTAGTCACCACTGTGGACTCATCCTGCACATATTCAGGAGTTGTGTAATATACAGGGGAGTAGACAGTGCTGTGGACTACCCCTGCTCAGAGTCATGGGTTGTGTTACATACAGGGGAATAGTCACCTCTGTGAACTCATCCTGCACATTGTCAGGAGTTATATTACACACAAGGGAGTGTTCACCTTTGTGGACTCATCCTGCACATTGCCAGGAGTTGTGTTACTTATAAGGGAGTAGACACCACTGTCGACTCATCCAGCACATACTCAGGAGTTGATTTACATACAGGGGAGTAGTCACCCCTGTGCTCTCATCCTCCACATAGTCCAGAGTTGAGTTACATACAGGGGGACTAGTCACTGCTGTGTTCTTATCCTACACATAGCCAGGAGTTATGTAAAATTCCACAGAAGCAGTCACCACTGTGCACTCATCCTGCACATAGTCAGAAGTTGTGTCACATACAGGGGGAGCCGTCACCACTGTGAACTCCTGCTGTACATATTTAGCAGTTTCATTACATACAAGGGAATATTAATCACTGTGGACTCATCCTTGCCATAGTCAGGAGTTGTGTTAAAAAAGGGGAGTAGTCACCACTGTGGACTTGTCCTGCACATAGCCAGGAGTTGTGTTGCATACAGTTGAGAAGTCAGCACTGTGACTCATCCTGTTCATAGTCAGGAGTTGTGTTACATGCAGGAATGTAGTCTTCAATGTGCCTCATCCTGCACATAGTCAGGAGTTATGATAAGTACAGGAGAGTAGTCACCACTGTGGACTCATCCTGCCCATAGTCAGGAGTAGTGTTACATACAGGGGAGTAGCCACCACTGTGGACTCATCCTTCACATAGCCAGGAGTTGTGTTACCTACAGGGGAGTAGTCAGCACTGTGGACTCATCCTGCACAAAGTAATGAGTTGTGTTACATACAGGGGAGTAGTCACCACTGTGGACTCATCCTGCACATAGTAAGGAGTTGTGTCACATAAAAGGGATAAATCACGACTATGGAATCATGTTGCACATAATCAGGAGTTGCGTTACATACAGGGGAGTAGTCACCACTGTCGACTCATCCTGCACATATTCAAGAGTTGGGTTACATACAGAGGAGTAGTCATCAATGTGGATTCATCCTGCATATTGTCAGGAGTTGTGTTACATACAGGGGAGTAGTCACCACTGTGGACTCATCCTATACATAGCCAGGAGTTGTATTACATACAGGGGAGTAGTCACCACTGTGGGTCCATCCTGCACATAGGAGTTGTGTTACATACAGTGGAGTAGTCACCACTGTCGACTCATCCTGCACATAGTCAGGAGTTGTGTTACATACAGGGGAGTAGTCACCACTGTGGACTCATCCTTCACATAGCCAGGAGTTGTGTTACATGCAGGGGAGTAGTCACCACTTTGTACTCATCCTTCACATAGTCAGGAGTTGTGTCCCATACTGGGGAGCAGGCATCACTGTGGACTTATTCTGCACATATTCAGGAATTGTGTTACATACAGGGTAGTTGTCATCAATGTGGACTCATCCTGCACATAGTCAGGAGTAGTGTTACATACAGGGGAGAACTCACCACTGCAAACTCATCCTGCACATGGTCAGGAGTTGTGTTATATACAGGGGAGTAGTCACCACTGTGGACTCATCCTTCACATAGCCAGGAGTTGTGTTACATACAGGGGAGTAGTCAGCACTGTGGACTCATCCTGCACAAAGTCAAGAGTTGTGTTACATACAGGGGAGTAGTCACCACTGTGGACTCATCCTACACATACTCAGGAGTTCTTTTACATATATGGGAGTAGTCATCACTGTGGACTCATCCTGCACATAGTCCAGAGTTGTGTTAAATACAGGGGACTAGACACCTCTGTGTACTCATCATACACATAGCCAAAAGTTGTGTTACATACAAGGGATTAGTCACCTCTGTGGACTCATCCTGCATATAGCCAGGAGTTGTATAAAATTCCAGAGAGTAGTCACCACTGTGCCCTCAGCCGGCACATAGTCAAGAGTTGTGTCACATACATTGGAGCAGTCACCACTGTGGACTCATCCTGTACATATTTAGCAGTTGCATTACATACAGGGGAGTAGTCACCTCTGTGGACTCATCCTTGCCATAGTTAGGAGTTGTGTTACAAACAGGGGAGTAGTCACCACTGTGGACTCATCCTGCACATAGTCAGGGGTAGTGTTACATACAGGGGAGTAGTCACCACTGAGGACTCATCTTCGACATTGACAGGAGTTTTGTTACATACAGCGAAGTAGTCACCACTGTGGACTCATCCTGCACATAGTAAGGATTTGTGTTACATAAAAGGGAATAGCCACGACTGTGGAATCATGTTGTACATAATCAGGAGTTGTGTTACATATAGGGGAGTAGTCATCACTGTGGACTTGTCCTGCACATAGCCAGCAGTTGTCTTAAATACAGTGGAGAAGACAGCACTCTGGATTCATCCTGCACATAGTCAGTTTTGTTAAATACCAATGTGGACTCATCCTTTACATAGCCAGAAGTTGTGTTACGTACAGGGGTTTAATCACCTTTGTTGATTTATCCTGAACATAACCAGGAGTTATGTTACATACAGGGGAGTAGTCAACATGGTAGACCCAACCTGCACATAGTCAGGAGATGTGTAATATACAGGGGAGTATTCCACACTGTGGACTCATCCTCCACATACTCAGGAGTTCTTTTACATATTGGGGAGTAGTCACCACTGTGGCGTCATCCTGCACATAGTCAGGAGTTGTGTAATATACAGGGGAGTAGACAGCGCTGTAGTCTACCCTTGCTCAAAGTCAGGAGTTGTGTAATATACAGGGGAGTAGACAGCGCTTTAGTCTACCCTTGCTCAGAGTCAGGAGTTGTGTTACATACAGGGGAATAGTTACCTCTGTAAACTCATCCTGCACATTGTCATGAGTTGTATTACACACAGGGGAGTGGTCACCTTTGTGGACTCATCCTGCACATTGCCAGGAGTTGTGTTACATATAAGGGAGTAGACACCACTGTGGACTCATCCAGCACATACGCAGGAGTTGATTTACATACAGGGGAGTAGTCACCCCTGTGCTCTCATCCTCCACATATTCCAGAGTTGTGTTACATACAGGGGGACTAGTCACTACTGTGTTCTTATCCTACACATAGCCAGGAGTTATGTAAAATTCCAGAGAAGCAGTCACCACTGTGCACTCATCCTGCACATAGTCAGAAGTTGTGTCACATACAGGGGGAGCCATCACCACTGTGGACTCCTGCTGTACGTATTTAGCAGTTTCATTACATACAAGGGAATATTCATCACTGTGGACTCATCCTTGCCATAGTCAGGAGTTGTGTTAAAATAAGGGGAGTAGTCACCACTGTGGACTTGTCCTGCACATAGCCAGGAGTTGTGTTGCATACAGTTGAGAAGTCAGCACTGTGACTCATCCTGTTCATAGTCAGGAGTTGTGGTATATTCCAGGGAGTAGTGACCATGGTGGACTCATCCTATACATCGCCAGGAGTTGTGTTACATACGGGTGAGTAATCACCTTTGTGGACACATCCTGCACATAGTCTGGAGTTGTGTTACATCCCGGGGAGTAGTCATCAGTGTGGACTCATCCTGCATATTGTCAGGAGTTGTGTTACATACAGGGGAGTAGTCACCACTGTGGACTCATCCTGCACATAGTCAAGAGTTGGGTTACATACAGAGGAGTAGTCACCACTGTGGACTCATCCTGCACATAGTCAGGAGTTGTGTTACATACAGGGAAGTAGTCACCACTGTGGACTCATCCTGCACATAGTCAGGAGTTGTGTTACATATAGGAGAGTAGTCACCAATGTGGACACATCCTGCTCATAGTCAAGAGTTGTGTTACATACAGGGGAGTAGTCACCACTGTGGACTCATCGTGCACATAGTTAGGAGTTATGTAACATACAGGGAAGTAGTCACCACTGTGGACTTATCCTGCACATAGTCAGAAGTTGTGTTATATACATGGGAATAGTCACCACTGTTGACTCATCCTGCAAATAGTCAGGAGTAGTGTTACATACTGGGTTGTAGTCACCACTGTGCACTCATCCTGCACATAGTCAGGAGTTATGTTAAATACAGGAGAGTAGTCACTACTGTGGACTCATCGTGCACATAGTTAGGAGTTGTGTTACATACAGTGGAGAAGTCAGCACTGTGGACTCATCCTGCACATAGTCAGGAGTTGTGTTACATACAGGGGAGTAGTCACCACTGTGGACTCATCCTGCACATAGCCAGGAGTTGTGTTACATACAGGGGAGTAGTCACCACAGTGGACTCATCCTTGTCATACTCAGGAATTGTGTTAAAAACAGAGGAGTAGTCACCACTGTGGACTCATCCTGCACATATATAGGAGTTGTGTGACATACAGGGAAGGAGTCACAACTGTGGACTCATCCTGCACATAATCAGGAGTTGTGTGACATACAGGGAAGGAGTCACCATTGTGGACTCGTCCTGAAGATATTTAGCAGTTGTTTTACATACAGGGGAGTAGTCACCACTGTGGACTCATCCTGCACATAACCAGGAGTTGTGTTACATACAGTGGAGAAGTCAGCACTGTGGACTCATCCTGCACATAGTCAGGAGTTGTGTTACATACAGGAGTAGTTTCTACTGTGGACTCTTCTTGCACATAGTCTGGAGTTGTGTTACATACAGGAGTAGTCACCACTGTGGACTCATCCTGCACATAGTCAGGAGTTGTGTTACATACAGGGGAGTAGTCACCACTGTGGACCCATCCTGCACATAGTCAGGAGTTGTGTTACATACAGGGGAGTAGTCACCACTGTGGACTCATCCTGCACATAGTCAGGAGTTGTGTTACATACAGGGGATTAGTCACCACTGTGGGCTCATCCTGCACATAGTCAGGAGTTGTGTAACATACAGGGGAGTAGTCACCACTGTGGACTCATCCTGCACATAGTCAGGAGTAGTGTTACATGCAGGGGAGTAGTCACCACTGTGGACTCATCCTGAACATAGTCAGGAGTTGTGTTACATACAGGGGAGTAGTCACCACTGTGGACTCATCCTGCACATAGTCAGGAGTTGTGTTACATACAGGGGAGTAGTCACCACTGTGGACTCATCCTGCACATAGTCAGGAGTAGTGTTACATACAGGGGAGTAGTCACCACTGTGGACCCATCGTGCACATAGTCAAGAGTTGTGTTACATACAGAGGAGTTAGCACCACTGTGCACTCATCCTGCACATAGTCAGGAGTTATGTTAAATACAGGAGAGTAGTCACGACTGCGGACTCATCGTGCACATAGTTAGGAGTTGTGTTACATACAGCAGAGTAGTCACCACTGTGGACTCATCCTGCACATTGTCAGGAGTTGTGTCACATACAGGGGAGTAGTCACCACTGTGGACTCATTGTGTACATAGTCAAGAGTTGTGTTACATACAGATAGTAGTCACCACTGTGGACCCATCCTGCACATAGTCAAGAGTTGTGTTACATACAGGGGAGTAGTCACCACTGTGGACTCATCCTGCACATAGTCAGGAGTTGTGTTACATACAGGGGAGTAGTCACCACTGTGGACTCATCCTGCACATAGTCTGTAGTTGTGTTACATACAGGGTAGTAGTCACCACTGTGGACTCATCCTTGCCATAGTCAGGAGTTGTGTTACATACAGCAAAGCATTCTCCACTGTGTGCTCATCCTGCACATAGTCAGGTGTTGTGTTACATACAGGGGAGTAGTCACCACTGTGGACTCATCCTGCACATAGTCTGGAGTTGTGTTACATACAGGTGAGTAATCACCTTTGTGGACACATCCTGCACATAGTCAGGAGTTGTGTTACATCCAGGGGAGTAGTCACCACTGTGGATCCAACCTGCACATAGTCAGGAGTTGTGTAATATACAGGGCAGTAGTCACCACTCTGGACTCATCCTCCACATACTCATGATTTGTGTTACATACAGGGAACTAGCCACCACTGTGAACTGATCCTGCACATTGTCAGGAGTTGTGTTACATACAGGGATGTAGTCATCACTGTGAACTCATCCTGCATATAGTCCTGAGTTGTGTTACATACAGGAAGTAGCCACCACTGTGGACTCATCCTGAACATTGTCAAGAGTTGGATTACACTTTTACATACAGAGGTGTAGTCACCACGGTGGACTCATCCTGCACATTGTCTGGAGTTGTGTTACACACAGGGGAGAAGTCACCACTGTGGATTCATCCGGCACATAGGAGTTGTGTTACATACAACGGAGTCCACCACTGTGGACTAATCCTGCACATAACTAGGAGTTTTTTACATACAGGGGAGTAGTCACCAATGTGGACTCATCCTGCACATTGTCAGGAGTTGTGTTACATACAGGGATGTAGTCATCACTGTGAACTCACCCTGCATATAGTCAGGAGTTGTGTTACATACAGGGGAGTAGTCACCAATGTGGACTCATCCTGCACATAGTCAGGAGTTGTGTTACATACAGGGGAGTAGTCACCACTGTGGACTCATCCTGCACATAGTCAGGAGTTGTGTTACATACATGGGAGTTGTCACCACTGTGGACTCATCCTGCACATAGTCAGGATTTGTGTTACATACAGAGGAGTTGTCACCACTGTGGACTCATCCTGCACATAGTCACGAGTTGTGTTACATACAGGGGAGTAGTCACCACTGTGGACCCATCCTTCACATAGTCTGGATTTGTGTCACATACAGGGCAGTATTTACCACTGTGGATTCATCCTGCACATAGTCAGGAGTTGTTTTGCATACTGGGAGTAGTCACCACTGTGGACTCATCCTGCACATTGTCAGAGGTTGTGTTACATACAGGGGAGTAATCACCACTATGGACTCATCCTGCACATAGTAGTTGTGTTACATTCAGGGGAGTAGTCACCAACGTGGACTCATCCTGCACATAGTCAGGAGTTGTGTCACATACAGGGGAACCATCACCACTGTGGACTCATCCTGCACATAGTCTGTAGTTGTGTTACATACAGGGGAGTAGTCACCACTGTGGACTCATCCTGCACATAGTCAGGAGTTCTGTTACATACAGGGGAGTAGTCAACACTGTGGACTCATCCTGCACATAGTCTGTAGTTGTGTTACATACAGGGGAGTAGTCACCAATGTGGACTCATCCTGCATATAGCCAGGATTTGTGCTACATACTAGGGATTAGTCACCCCTGTGGACTCATGCTGCACAGTCAGGAGTTGTGTTACATACAGGGAGTAGTCACCATTGTGGACTAATCCTGCACATAGTCAAGAATTGTGTCACATACAGATAGTAGTCACCACAGTGGACTCGTGCTGCACAGTCAGGAGTTGTGTTCCATACAGGGGAGTAGTCACCACTGTGGACTCATCCTGCACATAGTCAGGAGTTGTGTAAAATATATGAGAATAGTCATTACTGTGGACTCATCCTGCACATTGTCAGGAGTTGTGTCACATACAGGGAGTATTCACCACTGTGGATTCATCCTGCACAGAGTCAGGAGTTGTGTTTCATACAGGGGAGTAGTCACCACTGTGGACTCATCCTGCACAGTCAGGAGTTGTGTTACATACAGGGGAGTAGTCACCACTGTGGACTCATCCTGCACATAGTCAGGAGTTGTGTTACATACAGGGGAGTAGTCACCACTGTGGACTCATCCTGCACATTGTCAGGAGTTGTGTTACATACAGGGGAGTAGTCACCACTGTGGACTCATCCTGCACATAGTCAGGAGTTGTGTTACATACAGGGGAGTAGTCACCACTGTGGACTCATCCTGCACATAGTCAGGAGTTGTGTTACATACAGGGGAGTAGTCACCACTGTGGACTCATCCTATACATAGCCAGGAGTTGTGTTACATACAGGGGAGTAGTCACCAATGTGCACTCATCCTGCACAGTCAGGAGTTGTGTTACATATAGGGGAGTAGTCACCACTGTGGACTCATCCTATACATAGCCAGGAGTTGTGTTACATACAGTGGAGTAATCACATTTGTGGACTCAACCTGCACATACTCAGGAGTTGTGTTACATACAGGGGAGTAGTCACCACTGTGACTCATCCTGCACACAGTCAGTAGTTGTTTCATACAAGGGAGTAGTCACCACCGTGGACTCATCCTGCACATAGTCAGGAGTTGTGTTACATACAGGGGAGTAGTCACCACTGTGGACTCATCCTTTACATAGTCAGGATTTGTGTTACATACAGGGGAGTAGTCACCAATGTGGACTCATCCTGCACATAGTCAGGAGTTGTGTTACATACAGGGGTGTAGTCACCACTGTGGACTCACCCTTTACAAAGTCAGGATTTGTGTTACATACAGGGGAGTAGTCACCAATGTGGACTCATCCTGCACATAGTCAGGAGTTGTGTTACATACAAGAAAGTAGTCACCACTGTGGATTCATCCTGCACATAGTCAGGAGTTGTGCTTTATATTGTGGAGACGTCACCACTGTGGACTCATGCTGCACATAGTCAGGAGTTGTGTTACATACAGGGGAGTAGTCACCACTGTGGACTCATCTTGCACATAGTCAGGAGTTGTGTTACATACAGGGGAGTAGTCACCACCATGGACTCATCCTGCACAAAGTCACGAGTTGTGTTACATACAGGAAAGTAGTCACCACTGTGGACTCATCCTGCACATAGTCAGGAGTTTTGTTACATACAGGGGAGTAGTCACCACTGTGGACTCATCCTGCACATAGTCAGGAGTTGTGTTACATACAGGGGAGTAGTCACCACTGTGGACTCATCCTGCACATAGTCAGGAGTTGTGTTACATACAGGGGAGTAGTCACCACTGTGGACTCATCATGCACATAGTCATGAGTTGTGTTACATACAGGGGTGTAGTCACCACTGTGCACTCATCCTGCACATAGTCAGGAGTTATGTTAAATACAGGAGAGTAGTCACTACTGTGGACTCATCATGCACATAGTCTGGAGTTCTGTTGCATACAAGGAAGTAGTCAACACTGTGGACTCATCCTGCACATAGTCAGGAGTTGTGTTACATACAGGGGAGTAGTCACCACTGTGGACTCATCCTGCACATAGTCAGGAGTTGTGTTACATACAGGGGAGTAGTCACCACTGTGGACTCATCCTGCACATAGTCAGGAGTTGTGTTATATACAGGGAAGTAGTCACTACTGTGGACTCATCCTGCACATTGTCAGGAGTTGTGTTACATACAGGGATGTAGTCATCACTGTGAACTCACCCTGCATATAGTCAGGAGTTGTGTTACATACAGGGGAGTAGTCACCACTGTGGACACATCCTGCACATAGTCAGGAGTTGTGTTACATGTAAGGGAGTAGTCACCACTGTGGACTCATACTGCACACAGTCATTAGTTGTGTTACATATAGGGGAGTAGTCACCATGGTGGACTCATCCTGCACATTTTCTGGAGTTGTGTTACACACAGGAGTGTAGTCTCCACTGTGGACTCATCCTGCACATTGCCAGGAGTTGTGTTACATACAGGGTAGTAGTCACCACTGTGCACTCAACCTGCACATAGTTAGGAGTTGTGTTACATACAGGGATGTAGTCACTACTGTGCACTCATCCTGCACATAGTCAGGAGTTGCGTTTCATACAGGAGTAGACACCACTGTGGTCTCATCCTGCACATAGTCAAGAGTTGTGTTACATACAGGGGAGTAGTCACCACTGTGGACCCATCCTGCACATAGTCAGGAGTTGTGTTACATACAGGGGAGTAGTCACCACTCTGGACTCATCCTGCACATTGTCAGGAGTTGTGTTACATACAGGGATGTAGTCATCACTGTGAACTCATCCTGCATATAGTCAGGAGTTGTGTTACATACAGGGGAGTAGTCACCACAGTGGATTCATCCGGCACATAGGAGTTGTGTTACATACAGGGAGTAGTCACCACTGTGGACTAATCCTGCACATAGTCAGGAGTTGTGTTACATACAGGGGAGTAGTCACCACTGTGGACTCATCCTGCACATAGTCAGGAGTTGTGTTACATACAGGGGAGTAGTCACCACTGTGGACTCATCCTGCACATTGTCAGGAGTTGTGTTACATACAGGGGAGTATTCACCACTGTGGACTCATTTTTCACATAGTCAGGAGTAGTGTTACCTACAGGGGAGTAGTCACCACTTTGGTCTTATCCTGCACATAGTCAAAAGTTGTGTTACATACAGGGGAGCAGTCACCACTGTGGACCCATCCTGCACATAGTCAAGAGTTGTGTTACATACAGGGGAGTAGTCACCACTGTGGACTCATCCTGCACATAGTCAGGAGTTGTGTTACATACAGGGGAGTAGTCACCACTGTGGACTCATCCTGCACATAGTCAGGAGTTGTGTTACATACAGGGAGTAGTCACCACTGTGGACACATCCTGCACATAGTCAGGAATTGTGTTACATACAGGGAAGTAGTCACCACTGTGGACTCATCCTGCAGATAGTCAGGAGTTGTGTTACATACAGGGGAGTAGTCACCACTGTGGACTCATCTTGCACATAGGCAGGAGTTGTGTTACATACAGGGGAGTAGTCACCCCTGTGGACTCATGCTGCACAGTCAGGAGTTGTGTTACATACAGGGAAGATTTCACCTCTGTGGACTCATCCTGCACAGAGTCAAGTGCTGTGTTTCATACAGGGGAGTAGTCACCACAGTGGACTCATCTTGCAAATAGTCAGGAGTTGTGTTACATACAGGGGGGCAGTCAACACTTTGGACCCATCCTGCAGATAGTCAAGAGTTGTGTTTCATACAGGGGAGTAGTCACCACTGTGGACTCATCCTGCACATAGTCAGGAGTTGTGTTACATACAAGGGAGTAGTCACCACTGTGGACTCATCCTGCACATAGTCAGGAGTTGTGTTACATACAGGGGAGTAGTCACCACAGTGGACTCATCCTGCACAGTCAGGAGTTGTGTTACATACAGGGGAGAAGTCACCACTGTGGACTCATCCTGCACATATTCAGGAGTTGTGTTACATACAGGGGAGTAGTCACCACTGTGGACTCATCCTGCACATAGTCAGGAGTTGTGTTACATACAGGGGAGTAGTCACCACTGTGGACTCATCCTGCACATAGCCAGGAGTTGTGTTACATACAGGCAGTTGTCACCACTGTGGACTCACCCTTCACTTAGTCAGGATTTGTGTTACATATAAGAAAGTAGTCACCAGTGTGGATTCATCCTGCACATAGTTAGGAGTTGTGTTACATACAGGGGAGTAGTCACCACTGTGGACTCATCCTGCACATAGTCTGGAGTTGTGTTACATACAGGGGGGCAGTCACCTTTGTGGACTCAACCAGCACATAGTCAGCAGTTGTGTTGCATACAGGGGAGTAGTCACCACTGTGGACCCACCCTGCACATAGTCAGCAGTTGTGTTACATACAGGGGAGTAGTCACCACTGTGTGCCCACCCTGCACATAGTCAGGAGTTTTGTAATATACAGAAGAGTAGTCACCACTGTGGACACACCCTCAACATAGTCAGGATTTGTGTTACATACAGGAGAGTAGTCACCACTGTGGACTAATCCTGCACATAGTCAGGAGTTGTGTTACATACAGGAGAGTAGTCACCACTGTGGACTAATCCTGCACATAGTCAGGAGTTGTGTTACATACAGGAGAGTAGTCACCACTGTGGATTCATCCTGCACGTAGGATTTGTGTTCCATACAGGGGAGTAGTCACCACTGTAGACTAATCCTGCACATAATCAGAAGTCGTGTTACATACAGGGAAGTATTCACCACTGTGGACTCATTTTTCACATAGTTAGGAGTTGTGTTGCATACAGCAGAGTAGTCACCACTGTGGACTCATCCTGAACATAGCCAGGAGTTGTGTTATAAGGGAGTAGTCACCATTGTGGACTCATACTGCACATAGTCAGGAGTTGTGTTACATAAAGTGGAGTAGTCAACACTGTGGACTCATCCTTCACATATCCAGGAGTTGTGTTACATACAGGGGAGTAGTCAGCACTGTGGACTGATCCTGCACAAAGTCAAGAGTTGTGGTACATACAGAGGAGTAGTCACCTCTGTGGACTGATCCTACACATACTCAGGACTTCTTTTACATATAGGGGAGTAGTCACCACTGTGGACTCATCCTGCACATAGTCAGGAGTTGTGTTACATACAGGGGAGTAGTCACCACTGTGGACTCATCCTGCACATAGTCAGGAGTTGTGTTACATACAGGGGAGTATTCACCACTGTGGACTCATTTTTCACATAGTCAGGAGTTATGTTACATTCAGGGGAGTAGTCACTACCATGGACTCTTCCTGCACATAGTCATGAGTTGTGTTACATACAGGAAAGTAGTCACCACCATGGACTCATCCTGCACATAGTCACGAGTTGTGTTACATACAGGAAAGTAGTCACCATTGTGGACTCATCTTGCAAATAGCCAGGAGTTGTGTTACATACAGGGGAGTAGTCACCACTGTGGACTCATCCTGCACATAGTCAGGAGTTGTGTTACATACAGGGGAGTAGTCACCACTGTGGACTCATCCTGCACATAGTCAGGAGTTATGTTACATTCAGGGGAGTAGTCACCACTGTGCACTCATCCTGCACAGTCAGGAGTTGTGTTACATATAGGGGAGTAGTCACCAATGTGGACTCATCGTGCACATAGTTAGAAGTTGTGTAACATACAGGGAAGTAGTCACAACTGTGGACTCATCCTGCACATCGTCAGGATGAGTTCACAGTGTACTCATCCTGCACATAGTCAGGAGTTGTGTTACATACAGGGAAGTAGTCACCACTGTGGACTCATCCTGCACATAGTCAGGAGTTGTGTTACATACAGGGGAGTAGTCACCACTGTGGACTCATCCTGCACATAGTCAGGAGTTGTGTTACATACAGGGGAGTAGTCACCACTGTGGACTCATCCTGCACATAGTCAGAAGTTGTGTTACATACAGAGTAGTCACCACTGTGGACTCATCCTGAACATAGCCAGGAGTTGTGTTATAAGGGAGTAGTCACCATTGTGGACTCATCCTGCACATAGCCAGTAGTTGTGTTACATACAGGGGAGTAGTCACCACTGTGGACTCATCCTGCACATAGTCAGGAGTTGTGTTACATACAGGGGACTAGTCACCACTGTGGGCTCATCCTATACATAGCTAGGAGTTGTGTTACATCCACGGGAGTAATCACCCCTGTGGACTCATCCTTCACAGTCAGGAGTTATGTTAGATACAGGGGAGTAGTCACTACTGTGGACTCATCCTGCGCATAGTCAGGAGTTGTGTAAAATACAGGACAGTAGTCACCACTGTGCACTCATCCTGCACATAGTCAGGAGTTGTTTCACATACAGGGGAGTAGTCACCACTGTGGACTCATCCTGCACATAGTCAGGAGTTGTGTTACATACAGGGGAGTAGTCACCACTGTGGACCCATCCTGCACATAGTCATGAGTTGTGCTACATACTAGGGATTAGTCACCACTTTGGACTAATCCTGCACATTGTTAAGAGTTGGGTTACATGCAGGGGAGTAGTCATCACTGTGGACTCATCCTGCACATTATCAGGAGTTGTGTTGCATACAGGGAGTAGTCACTACTGTGGACTCATTCTACACATAGTCAGGAGTTGTGAAATATACAGGCGAGTAGACAACACTGTGGACTACCCCTGCTCATAGTCAGGAGTTGTGTTATATACAGGGGAGTAGTCACTACTGTGGACTCATCCTGCACATACTCAGGAGTTGTTTTACATACAGGGGTGTAGTCACCACTTTGGACTCATCCAGCACATAGTCAGGAGTTGTGTTACATACAGGGGAGAAGTCACCACTGTGGACTCATCCTGCACATAGTCAGGAGTTGTGTTACATACAGGGGAGTAGTCACCACTGTGGACTCATCCTGCACATAGTCAAGAGTTGTGTTACATACAGGGGAGTAGTCACCACTGTGGACTCATCCTGCACATAGTCAGGAGTTGTGTTACATACAGGGGATTAGTCACCACTGTGGACTTATCCTGCACATAGTCAGAAGTTGTGTTATATATATGGGAGTAGTCACCACTGTGGACTCATCCTGCACATAGTCAGGAGTTGTGTTACATACAGGGGAGTAGTCACCACTGTGGACTCATCCTGCACATAGTCAGGAGTTGTGTTACATACAGGAGATCAGTTTCTACTGTGGACTCTTCTTGCACATAGTCACAAGTTGTGTTACATACAAGGGAGTAATCACCACTATTGACTCATCCTGCACATAGTCAGGAGTTGTGTTACATACAGGGGAGTAGTGAGCACTGTGTACACATCCTGCACAACGTAAGGAGTTGTGTAATATACAGGGGAGTAGTCACCACTGTGGACTCGACCTGCACATAGTCAGGAGTTGTGTTACATACAGGGATGTAGACACTACTGTGCACTCATCCTGCACATAGTCAGGAGTTATGTTAAATACAGGAGTAGTCAGCACTGTGGACTCATCCTGCACATTGTCAGGAGTTGTGTTACATACAGGGGAGTAGTCACCACTGTGGACTCATCCTGCACATAGTCAGGAGTTGTGTTACATACAGGGGAGTAGTCACCACTGTGGACTCATCCTGCACATAGTCAAGAGTTGTGTTACATACAGATAGTAGTCGCCACAATGTACTCATCCTGCACATAGTCAGGAGTTCTGTTACATACAGGGGAGTAGTCAACACTGTGGACTCATCCTGCAGAGTCAGGAGTTGTGTTACATACAGGGGAGTAGTCAGCACTGTGGACTCATCCTGCACATAGTCAGGAGTTGTGTTACATACAGGGGAGTAGTCACCACTGTGGACTCATCCTGCACATAGTCAGGAGTTGTGTTACATATAGGGGAGTAGTCACCACTGTGGACTCATCCTGCAAATAGTCAGGAGTTGTGTTACATACAGGGGAGTAGTCACCACTGTGGACTCATCTTGCAAATAGCCAGGAGTTGTGTTACATACAGGGGAGCAGTCACCACTGTGGACCCATCCTGCACATAGTCAAGAGTTGTGTTACATACAGGGGAGTAGTCACCACTCATCGTGCACATAGTTAGAAGTTGTGTAACATACAGAGAAGTAGTCACAACTGAGGACTCATCCTGCACATCGTCAGGAGTTGTGTTACCTACAGGGATGTGGTCACTACTGTGCACTCATCCTGCACATAGTCAGGAGTTGTGTTACATACAGGGGAGTAGTCACCACTGTGGACTCATCCTGCACATAGTCAGGAGTTGTGTTACATACAGGGGAGTAGTCACCACTGTGGACTCATCCTGCACATAGTCAGGAGTTGTGTTACATACAGGGGAGTAGTCACCACTGTGGACTCATCCTGCACATAGTCAGGAGTTGTGTTACATACAGGGGAGTAGTCACCACTGTGGACTCATCCTGCACATAGTCAGGAGTTGTGTTACATACAGAGGAGTAGTCACCACTGTGGGCTCATCCTGCACATATTCAGGAGTTGTGTTACATATAGGGGAGTAGTCACCACTGTGGACTCATCCTGCACATAGCCAGGAGTTGTGTTACATATACAGGAGTAGACACCACTGTGGTCTCATCCTGCACTTAGTCAGGAGTTGTGTTGCATACAGGGGAGTAGTCACCACTGTGGACTCATCCTATACATAGCCAGGAGTTGTGTTACATACAGGGGAGTAGTCACCACTGTGGACTCATCCTGCACATAGTCAGGAGTTGTGTTACATACAGGGGAGTAGTCACCACTGTGGACTCATCCTGCACATAGTCAGGAGTTGTGTTACATATAGGAGTATTCACCACTGTGGTCTCATCCTGCACATAGTCAGAAGTTGTGTTACATACAGGGATGTAGTCACCACTGTGCACTCATCCTGCGCATAGTCAGGAGTTATGTTAAATACAGCAGAGTAGTCAGCACTATGGACTCATAATGCACATAGTCAGGAGTTGTGTTACATGCAGGGGAGTAGTCACCACTGTGGACTCATCCTGCACATTGTCAGGAATAGTGTTACATACAGGGGAGTAGTCACCGCTTTGGACTTATCCTGCAAATAGTCAGGAGTTGTGTTACATACAGGGGAGTAGTCACCACTGTGGACTCATCCTGCACATAGTCAGGAGTTGTGTTACATACAGGGGAGTAATCACCACTGTGGACTCATTCTGCACATAATCAGGAGTTGTGTTACATACTGGGGAGTATTCACCTCTGTGGACTCATCCTGCACATTGTCAGGAGTTGTGTTACATACAGGGGTAACAGGAGAGTCACTGTGGACTCATCCTGCACATTGTCAGGAGTTGTGTTACATACAGGGGAGTAATCACCACTGTGGACTCATCCTGCACATAATCAGGAGTTGTGTTATATACAGGGAGTAGTCATCACTGTGGACTCATTGTGTACATAGTCAAGAGTTGTGTTACATACAGGGAGTAGTCACCAATGTGGCCTCATCCTGCACATTGTCAAGAGTTGGGTTACATACAGGGGAGTAGTCATCACTGTGGACTCATCCTGCACATTGTCAGGAGTTGTGTTACATACAGGGGAGTATTCACCACTGTGGTCTCATTTTGCACATAGTCAGGAGTTGTGTTACATACAGGGGAGTAGTCACCACTGTGGACTCATCCTGCACATAGTCAGGAGTTGTGTTACATACAGGGGAGTAGTCACCACTGTGGACCCATCCTGCACATAGGCAGGAGTTGCGTTACATACAGGAGTAGTCACCACTGTGGACTCATCCTGCACACAGTCAGGAGTTGTGTTACATATAGGGGAGTAGTCACCACTGTGGACTCATCCTGCACATAGTCAGGAGTTGTGTTACATACAGGGGAGTAGTCACCACTGTGGACTCATCCTGCACATAGCCAGGAGTTGTGTTACATACAGGGGAGTAGTTAGCACTTTGGACTCATTCTGCACAAAGTCAAGAGTTGTGTTACATGCAGGGGAGTAGTTAGCACTTTGGACTCATTCTGCACAAAGTCAAGAGTTGTGTTACATTCAGGGGAGTAGTCACCTCTGTGGACTCATCCTGCACATAGTCAGGAGTTGTGTTATATACAGGGGAGTAGTCACCACTGTGGACTCATCCAGGACATAGCTGTGAGTGGTGTTACATACAGGAGACTAGTTACCACTGTGGACTCATACTGCACATAGTCAGGAGTTGTGTTACATAAAGGGATGTAGTCACTACTGTGCACTCATCCTGCACATAGTCAGGAGTTGTGTTACATACAGGGATGTAATCACTACTGTGCACTCATCCTGCACATAGTCAGGAGTTATGTTAAATATAGGAGAGTAGTCACCACTGTGAATTCATCCTGCACATAGTCAGGAGTTGTGTTACATACAGGGGAGTAGTCACCACTGTGGATTCATCCTGCACATAGGAGTTGTGTTACATACAGGGTAGTAGTCACCACTGTGGACTCAACCTGCACATAGGAGTTGTGTTACATACAGGGATGTAGTCACCACTGTGCACTCATCCTGGACATAGTCAGGAGTTGTGTTACATAAAGGGGAGTAGTTACCACCGTGGACTCATCCTGCACATAATCAGGAGTTGTGTTACATACAGGGGAGTAGTCACCATCGTGGACTCATCCTGCACATAGTCAGGAGTTGTGTTATATACTAGGGAGTAGTCATCACTGTGGACTCATCCTGCACATTGTCATGACTTGTGTTACATACAGGGGAGTAATCACCACTGTGGACTCATTCTGCACATAATCAGGAGTTGTGTTACATACAGGGGAGTAGTCACCACTGTGGACTCATCCTGCACATAGTCAGGAGTTGTGTTACATACAGGGGAGTAGTCACCACTGTGGACTCATCCTGCACATTGTCAGGAGTTGTGTTACATACAGGGGAGTATTCACCACTGTGGTCTCATTTTTCACATAGTCAGGAGTTATGTTACATTCAGGGGAGTAGTCACCACTGTGCACTCATCCTGCACAGTCAGGAGTTGTGTTACATATAGGGGAGTAGTCACCAATGTGGACTCATCTTGCAAATAGTCAAGAGTTGTGTTACATACAGGGGAGCAGTCACCACTGTGGACCCATCCTGCACATAGTCAGGAGTTGTGTTACATACAGGGAGTAGTCACCACTGTGGACTCATCCTGCACATAGTCAGGAGTTGTGTTACATACAGGGAGTAGTCACCACTGTGGACTCATCCTGCACATAGTCAGGAGTTGTGTTACATACAGGGAGTAGTTACCACCGTGGACTCATCCTGCACATAATCAGGAGTTGTGTTACATACAGGGAGTAGTCACTACTGTGGACTCATCCTACACATAGCAAGGAGTTGTGTTACATAAAGAAGAGAAGTCAGCACTGGGGACTCATCCTGCACATAGTCAGGAATCGTGTCACATACAGTGGTGTGGTCACGACTGTACATAGTCAAGATTTGTGTTTCATACAGGGGGTAGTCACCACAATGGACTCATCCTGCACATAGGCAGGAGTTGTGTTACATACAGTGGAGTAGTCAACACTGTGGACTCATCCTGCACATAGTCAGGAGTTGTGTTACATACATGGGAGTAGTCACTACTCTGGACTCATCCTGCACATAGTCAGGAGTTGTGTTACATACAGGGGAGTAGTCACTACTGTGGACTCATCCTGCACATAGTCAGGAGTTGTGTTACATACAGGGGAGTAGTCACCACTGTGGACTCATCCTGTACATAGTCAGGAGTTGTGTTACATACAGGGGAGTAGTCACCACTGTGGACTCATCCTGCACATAGTCAGGAGTTGTGTTACATACAGGGAAGTAGTCACCACTGTGGACTCATCCTGCACATAGTCAGGAGTTGTGTTACATACAGGGGAGTAGTCACCACTGTGGACTCATCCTACAGATAGTCAGGAGTTGTGTTACATACAGGGGAGTAGTCACCACTGTGGACTCATCCTGCACATAGTCAGGAGTTGTGTTACATACAGGGGAGTAGTCACCACTGTGGACTCATCCTACAGATAGTCAGGAGTTGTGTTACATACAGGGGAATAGTCACCTCTGTGAACTCATCCTGCACATTGTCTGGAGTTGTGTTACACACAGGGGAGTAGTCACCACTGTGGACTCATCCTGCACATTGCCAGGAGTTGTGTTACATATACAGGAGTAGACACCACTGTGGTCTCATCCTGCACTTAGTCAGGAGTTGTGTTGCATACAGGGGAGTAGTCACCACTGTGGACTCATCCTATACATAGCCAGGAGTTGTGTTACATACAGGGGAGTAGTCAGCACTGTGGACTCATCCTGCACATAGTCAAGAGTTGTGTTACATACATGGGAGTAATCACCACTGTGGACTCATCCTGCACATAATCAGGAGTTGTGTGACATATAGGGAGTAGTCACCACTGTGGACTCATCCTGCACATAGTCAGGAGTTGTGTTACATACAGGGGAGTAGTCACCACTGTGGACTCATCCTGCACATAGTCAGGAGTTGTGTTACATACAGGGGAGTAGTCACCACTGTGGACTCATCCTGCACATAGTCAGGAGTTGTGTTACATACAGGGGAGTAGTCACCACTGTGGACTCATCCTGCACATAGTCAGGAGTAGTGTTACATACAGCAGAGAAGTCACCACTATGGACCCAACCTCTACATAGTCAGGAGTTGTGTTACATACAGGGGAGTAGTCACTACTGTGGACTCATCCTGCACATAGTTAGGAGTTGTGTTCACAGTGTACTCATCCTGCACATAGTCTGGAGTTGTGTTGCATACAGCAGAGTAGTCACCACTGTGGACTCATCCTACACATAGCCAGGAGTTGTGTTACATACAGGGGAGTAGTCACCACTGTGGACTCATTGTGTACATAGTCAAGAGTTGTGTTACATACAGATAGTAGTCGCCACAATGTACTCATCCTGCACATAGTCAGGAGTTCTGTTACATACAGAGTAGTCAACACTGTGGACTCATCCTGCACATAGTCAGGAGTTGTGTTACATACAGGGGAGTAGTCACCACTCTGGACTCATCCTGCACATAGTCAGGAATTGTGCTACATACTAGGGAGTAGTCACCACTGTGGACTCATCCTGCACATAGTCAGGAGTTGTGTTACATACAGGGAGTAGTCACCACTGTGGACTTATCCTGCACATAGTCAGGAGTTGTGTTACATACAGGGGAGTAGTCACCACTGTGGACTCATCCTGCACATAGTCAGGAGTTGTGTTACATACAGGGGAGTAGTCACCACTGTGGACTCATCCTATACATAGCCAGGAGTTGTGTTACATACACGAGAGTAATCACCATTGTGGACTCAACCTGCACATAGTCAGGAGTTGTGTTACATACAGGGATGTAGTCACTACTGTGCACTCATCCTGCACATAGTCAGGAGTTGTGTTACATACAGGGATGTAGTCATCACTGTGTACTCATCCTGCATATAGTCAGGAGTTGTGTTACATACAGGGGAGTAGTCACCACTGTGGACTCATCCTGCACGTAGTCAGGAGTTGTGTTACATACAGGGGAGTAGTCACGACTGTGGACTCATCAAGCACATTGTCAGGAGTTGTGTTACATACTGCGGAGTAGTCACCACTTTCGACTAATCCTGCACATAGTTAGGACTTGTGTTACATAAAGTGGAGTAGTCACCACTGTGGACTCATCCTGCACATAGTCAGGAGTTGTGTTACATACAGGGGAGTAGTCACCACTGTGGACCCATCCTCCACATAGTCAGGAGTTGTGTTACATACTGCGGAGTAGTCACCACTGTGAACTCATCCTGCACACAACCAAGAGTTATGTTACATACAGGGTAGTAGTTACCACATGGGACTCATCCTGCAAAGTCAGGAGTTGTGTTACATACAGGAGATCAGTTTCTACTGTGGACTCTTCTTGCACATAGTCAGGAGTTGTGTTACATACAGGGGAGTAGTCAGCACTGTGGACTCATCCTGCACAAAGTTAAGAGTTGTGTAGCATACAGGGGAGTAGTCACCTCTGTGAACTCATCCTACACATACTCAGGAGTTCTTTAACATATAGGAGCCTGGTCACCATGGTGGACTCATCCTGCACATTGTCTGGAGTTGTGTTACACACAGGGGAGTAGTCACCACTGTGGACTCATCCTATACATAGCAGGAGTTGTGTTACATACAGGGGAGTAGTCACCACTGTGGACTCATCCTGCACATAGTCAGGAGTTGTGTTACATAGAGGAGAGTAGTCACCATTGTGGACTCATACTGCACATAGTCAGGAGTTGTGTTACATACAGGGGAGTAGTCACCACTGTGGACTCATCCTGCAAATAGTCAGGAGTTGTGTTACATACAGGGGAGCAGTCACCACTTTGGACCCATCCTGCACATAGTCAAGAGTTGTGTTACATACAGGGGAGTAGTCAGCACTGTGTACTCATCCTGCACATAGTCTGGAGTTCTGTTGCATACAAGGAAGTAGGTACCACGGTGGACACATCCTGCAGATAGTAGGGAGTTGTGTTACATACAGGGGAGTTGTCACCACTGTGGAATCATCATGCACATAGTCAAAAGTTCTGTTACATACAGGGAGTAGTTACCACGGTGGACTCATCCTGCACATAATCAGGCGTTGTGTTACATACAGGGAGTAGACACCACCATGGACTCATCCTGCACATAGTCACGAGTTGTGTTACATACAGGAAATTAGTCACCATTGTGGACTCATCTTGCACATAACCGGGAGTTGTGTTACATACAGGGTAGTAGTCACCACTGTGGACTCATCCTGCACATAGTCAGGAGTTGTGTTACATACAGGGGAGTAGTCACCACTGTGGACTCATCCTGCACATAGTCAGGAGTTGTGTTACATACAGGGGAGTAGTCACCACTGTGGACTCATCCTGCACATAGCCAGGAGTTGTGTTACATACAGGGGAGTAATCACCACTGTGGAATCATCCTGCACATACTCAGGAGTTGAGTTACATACAGGGGAGTAGTCACCACTGTGGACTCATCCTGCACACAGTCAGTAGTTGTATTTCATACAGGAGAGTAGTCACCACCGTGGACTCATCCTGTACACAGTCAGGAGTTGTGTTACATACAAAGGAGTAGTCACCACTGTGGACTCATCCTGCACATAGTCAGGAGTTGTGTTACATACAGGGAGTAGTCACCACTGTGGACTCACCCTTTACATAGTCAGGATTTGTGTTACATACAGGGGAGTAGTCACCAATGTGGACTCATCCTGCACATAGTCAGGAGTTGTGTTACATACAAGAAAGTAGTCACCACTGTGGATTCATCCTGCACATAGGAGTTGCGTTACATACAGGGGTGTAATCACCACTGTAAACTAATCCTGCACATAGCTAGGAGTTGTGTTACATACAGGGGAGTAGTCACCACTGTGGACTCATCCTGCACATAGTCAGGAGTTGTGTTACATACAGGGGAGTAGTCACCACTGTGGACTCATCCTGCACATAGTCAGGAGTTGTGTTACATACAGGGGAGTAGTCACCACTGTGGACTAATCCTGCACATAGTCAGGAGTTGTGTTACATATAGGAGAGTAGTCACCTCTGTGGACTCATCGTGCACATAGTCAGGAGTTGTGTTACATACAGAGGTGTTAGCACCACTGTGCACTCATCCTGCACATAGTCAGGAGTTATGTTTCATACAGGGGAGTAGTCACCACAGTGGACTCGTGCTGCACAGTCAGGAGTTGTGTTCCATACAGGGGAATTATCACCACTGTGGATTCGTCCTGCACATAGTCAGGAGATGTGTTACATACAGGGGAGTAGTCACCACTGTGGACTCATCCTGCACATAGTCAGGAGTTGTGTTACATATATGGGAGTAGTCACCTTTCTGGACTCATCCTGCAAATAGTCAGGCATTGTGGTACATACAGGGGAGTAGTCACCACTGTGGACTCATCCTGCACATAGTCAGGAGTTGTGTTACATACAGGGGAGTAGTCACCACTGTGGACTCATCCTGCACATAGTCAGGAGTTGTGTTACATACAGGGGAGTAGTCACCACTGTGGACTCATCCTGCACATAGTCAGGAGTTGTGTTACATACAGGAGAGTAGTCACCACTGTCGACTAATCCTGCACACAGCCTGGAGTTGTGTTATATACAGACTAATAGTTATCACTGTGGACTCATCCTGCACATAGCCAGAAGTTGTTTTACATACAGGGGAGTAGTCACCACTGTGGACTCATCCTGCACATAGTCAGGAGTTGTGTTACATACAGGGGAGTAGTCACCACTGTGGACTCATCCTGCACATAGTCAGGAGTTGTGTTACATACAAGGGAGTAGTCATCACTGTGGACTCATGCTACACAGTCAGAGTTGTGTTCCTTTCAGGGGAGTAGTCACCACTGTGGACTCACCCTTCACATAGTCAGGATTTGTGTTACATACAGGGGAGTAGTCATCACTGTGGACTCATCCTGCACATTGGCAGGAGTTGTCTTAAATACAGGGGAGTAATCACCACTGTGGACTCATCCTGCACATAATCAGAAGTCGTGTTACATACAGGAGAGTAGTCACCACTGTGGACTCATCCTGCACATTGTCAGGAGTTGTGTTACATACAGGGGAGTAGTCACCACTGTGGACTCACCCTTTACATAGTCAGGATTTGTGTTACATACAGGGGAGTAGTCACCAATGTGGACTCATCCTGCACATAGCTAGGAGTTTTTTTACATACAGGGTAGTAGTCACCAATGTGGACTCATCATGCTCTTAGTCAGGAGTTGTGTTACATACAGGGGAGTAGTCACCACTGTGGACTCATCCTGCACATAGTCAGGAGTTGTGTTACATACAGGGGAGTAGTCACCACTGTGGACTCATCCTGCACACAGTCAGTAGTTGTGTTTCATAAAGGGGAGTAGTCACCACCGTGGACTCATCCTGCACATGGCCAGGAGATGTTTTACATACAGGGGAGTAGTCACTACCATGGACTCATCCTGCACATAGTCACGAGTTGTGTTACATACAGGAAAGTAGTCACCATTGTGGACTCATCTTGCACATAGCCAGGAGCTGTATTACGTACGGGGTAGTAGTCAGCACTGTGGACTCAACCTGCACATAGTCAGGAGTTGTGTTACATACAGGGGAGTAGTCACCACTGTGGACTCATCCTGCACATAGTCAGGAGTTGTGTTACATACAGGGGAGTAGTCACCACTGTGGACTCATCCTGCACACAGTCAGTAGTTGTGTTTCATATAGGGGAGTAGTCACCACCGTGGACTCATCCTGCACATAGTCAGGAGTTGTGTTACATACAGAGGAGTAATCACCACTGTGGACTCATCCTGTACATAATCAGGAGTTGTGTTACATACAGGAGAGTAGTCACCACTGTGGACTCATCCTGCACATAGTCAGGAGTTGTGTTTTATACATAGAGTAGTCATCACTGTGGACTCATCCTGCACATAGCCAGAAGTTGTTTTACATACAAGGGAGTAGTCACAACTGTGGACTCATCCTGCACATAGGAGTTGTGTTACCTACAGGGGAGTAGTCACTACTGTGCACTGATCCTGCACATAGCTAGGAGTTGTGCTTCATGCAGAGTAGTAGTCAGCACTGTGGACACATCCTGCACAAAGTCACGAGTTGTGTAATATACTGGGGAGTAGTCACCACTGTGAAGTCATCCTGCACAGTCAGGAGTTGTGCTACATACAGGGGAGTTGTCAGCACTGTGGAATTATCCTGCATATAGTCAGCAGTTGTGTTACATACAGGGGGATAGTCACCACTGTGGATTCATCCTGCAAATATTCAGGAGTTGTGTTACATACAGGGGAGTAGTTACCACTGTGGACTCATCCTGCACATAGTCAAGAGTTGTTTTACATACAGGGGAGTAGTCAACACTGTGGACTCATCCTGCACATATTCAGAAGTTGTGTTACATACAGGGTAGTAGTCCCCACTATGGACTCATCCTCCACAAAGTCAGAAGTTGTGTTGCATACATGGTAGTAGTCACCACTGTGGACTCATCCTGCACATATACAGTAGTTGTGTTACATACAGGGTAGTAGTCCCCACTGAGGACTCATCATGCACATAGTCAGGAGTTGTGTTACATACAGGGGAGTAGTCACCACTGAGGACTCATCCTGCATATAGTCAGGAGTTGTGTAACATACAGGGGAGAAGTCACTACTGTGTACTCATCCTACACATAGTCAGGAGTAGTGTTACATATAGGGGAGTAGTCAACACTCTGGACTGTGTGTTACATACACAGTTGTAGTCAATACTGTGGGCTCATCCTGCACATAGTCAGGAGTTGTGTTACATACAGCACAGTAGTCACCACTGTGGACTCATCCTAAACATAGACAGGAGTTGTGTTACATACAGGGGAGTAGTCCCTACTTTGAACTCATCTTTCACATAGTCAGGACTTGTTTTAAATATAGCGGAGTAGTCACCAGTGAGGACTCATCCTGCACATAGCCAGGTGTTGTTACTTAAAGGGCATAGACACCACTGTGGACTCATACTGCACATAGTCAGGAGTTGTGTTACATACAGGGGGGTAGTCACTACTCTGGACTCTTCCTGCACATAGTCAGGAGTTGTGTTACATACAAGGGAGTAATCACCACTATGGACTCATGTTGTACAAAATCAGGAGTTGCATTACATACAGGGGAGTAGTCACTACTATGCACTGATCCTACACATAGTCAGGAGTTGTGCTTCATACAGGGTAGTAGTCAGCACTGTGGACACATCCTGCACAAAGGCACGAGTTGTGTAATATACTGGTGAGTAGTCACCACTGTGGACTCATCCTGCACAGTCAGGAGTTGTGCTACATACAGGTAAGTTGTCAGCACTGTGGACTTATCCTGCATATAGTCAGCAGTTGTGTTACATACACGGGAATAGTCACCAGTGAGGAGTCATCCTGCAAAAAGTTAGGAGTTATGTTACATACAGGGTAATAGTCACCACTGTGGACTCATCCTGCATTTAGTCAGGAGTTGTGTTACATACACTGGAGTAGTCACCACTGTGGACTCATCCTGCATGTTATTTAGTGAGGCACTTTTCATGGTTGTGGTGTACCATTGTAGGATATTACTTAGAGGGGCACTTTTCAAGATTGTGGTATACCATTATAGGATATTACTTAGAGGTGGCACTTTTCATGGTTGTGGTATACCGCTGTAGGATATTATGTACTGGGGCAGTTTTTATGGTTGTGATGTACCATTGTAGGATATTACTTAGGGGGGCACTTTTCATGGTTGCGATATACCATTGTAGGCTATTACTTAGAGAGACACTTTTCAGGATTGTGGTATACCACTATAGGATATTACTTAGAGGTGGCACTTTTCATGGTTGTGGTATACTGCTGTAGGATACTACTTAGTGGGGCACTTTTCATGGTTGTGGTGTACCACTGTAGGATATTACTTAGAGGGGCACTTTTCAGGGTTGTGGTATACTGCTGTAGGATATTATTTAGAGTGGGGACTTTTCAGGGTTGTGGTATACCACTGTAGGATATTACTTAGGGGGGCACTTTTCAGGATTGTGGTATACCGCTGTAGGATATTATTTAGAGTGGGCACTTTTCAGGGTTGTGGTATACTGTTCTAGGATATTACTTAGAGGGGCACTTTTCAGGGTTGTGGTATACCGCTATAGGATATTACTAGAGGGGCACTTTTCAGGGTTGTGGTATACCTCTGTTGGATATTACTTAGAGGGGCACTTTTCAGGGTTGTGGTATACCGCTGTAGGATATTACTTAGGGGGGCACTTTTCAGGATTGTGGTATACCACTGTAGGATATTATTTAGAGTGGGTGCTTTTCAGGGTTGTGGTAAAACACTGTAAGATATTACATAGAGAAGGGCACTTTTTATGGTTGTGATATACCGCTGTAGGATATTTCTTAGAGGGGCACTTTTCAGGGTTTTGGTATACCACTGTAGGATATTACTTAGAGAGGCACTTTTCATGGTTGTGATATACTTCTTATTCAGAGCTTCCCTGTGCCTGGCTTGGACACCTGTGACTACAGACCTTGGCCTGCTTCTAAAACCATCTGTGGACTTAAAGCTTATCTAAATATTTACTTATCTATTTATTTATTTATTTATTTATGTTGCAGTTGCTCTACCTATCTCAATGCTATTTAAGACTTAAAACTGATATAAGTATTTTTTGCAGTTTTTCTAACTATCTCAGTTTTATTTAAGAGTTCTCTGCTGCGTTTATTGATTTGGTTGAACTTATTGCTGGTTCTCAGCCTGCATTTGTTAAAGATGCCATCTGTTTGTTACTGCTTTAACAGTATTCTCATATTTTCTAACCTCCTCTAATACTGAAAAAGCTGTTTTGAGTTTACCAAAGTTCCCCTGAGTTTGTCAAAATATTTCTAACTTTTGCAAAGTTTTCCGTGTTTGTAGAAGTTTTTCTGTTTTTGCAATTTCTTCTATATTTGTAAACATTTTTCAAGATTTGTGAACTTATTGATAGTGTGGAATTCTACCTTTTGTTGTAAATCATTTCTTACTGCACTTGAGGTCAAAATCAGTTCATTTTATCATCATTATCATCAACACCTTTGTTTCCCATTTTCTCCACGGGGTCAGTTTGTTGTGTTAACTGTCACCAGCTCTCTCGATTCAGTGCCACACTCCTGCCTTCTTTCATGCTCATATCTGACTTTCACAGATCTTTTCTCACACAATCCATCCATCTCTTTGCTGGATGCCCTTATTTCCTCTTGCTTTCTTTCTGTCTGTCCCAAATTTTCTTCACCAGATTGTCTTCTGAATTTCTGCATATGTACCAAACGACCGTAATCTGTTCCCTTTGATCTTTGCTGCAACAGGAGCTACATTGGCTTCTGCTCTTATGTCCTCATTTCTTTGTCTGTCACACCCTTCTCAGGCACTTCATTTCCATCACCTCTAACATTCTTATCTGCTCTACCTTTACTGCCCAGGTTTCTGTATCATACAGAATATACAAGTTTGTTTTATATTAAGAGGGTTTTTCTGCACTGTGGTGGGAGCAGAGGGCAGATTCAACCCATCTGAGCTGGAAACTGCTAATGGAATACTTATTGTGTGCTTATCTGACTGGCCTGAGTGCTTAACTGTGTGAAAGTCTTTCATCCTGCTGCTATAAAAGCCTCATGCAAATGTGGTTACCCATGTCTTGTATATAGAAGCAAACCTCTCCAGTTTAAAATTCTCTATAGCAAATGCCCTCCATAGTCTCAAAGTGTTAATACTTGTGAAGAGGGCAGCACCTCTGCATGTCATCTAATTTTATAGTATTAAACACTTTCACTTAGACCTTTAAGTGACTCTCCCCTACTCCTTCCCATCTGCTAAGGGTCTGGTATAAATAGAAAGGCCCTTTCCTATCATCTCGTTTTCTGGCCTGGTGGATATGGGCATTCTCAGGCAGTGTAGTAACTGCCTCATATTCACTGACAACCATTTAATTTTAGAACAGACAAACATAGTGTGTGAGAGATGTAGATAGTCAATGTCATTGGAGGCAAAGCTCACGCACACACACACACACACACGCACACACACACACACACACACACACACACACACACACACACACACACACACACACACACACACATACACACAAACTGCAAACCAGGTTGCCAGCATTACACCCAAAATACACTACCAGTACCCAAGAACAAACACACAGACTCACATATGCAGAGGTACTCACTTGTAATCTAACCAAACCTCCAAGTCCTCATAAACACATCTCTCTAGTGGCCTTGTGCACACTCAAAAAAGACAGCAGCTCACATAACTGAAAATTAAAATTGGCCTGCTTCCAAGTCCATAAAGCAACGCACCACACAGCCAAACATTCTAGTTATTGGGGATTCCCCTCTTACCAGGCTAAAGAAGGAGAAGATCGCAGTGAGACATCTGTCTAGAGCCAGGATCCACCAGATCATGCATGCACTTAGGTCTTTAAACCACAAGTACCAGTATGACATGGTCATAATCCATGTCGGCATAAATGACCTAAGATGTACCTCACATGATGGAGCTCTCTGAATATGTGTTCCATGTGAATATGACTCTAGCCTTGAGTAGTAGTTTACCTTCACCAATGATGATGCCACAGTACAAGAAAAAATGATCGACTTCATCAATTGGCTTAGTTTCTGGTGTTACAAGAAGGGGATCCAATATTTGTCAGCCTGGGGAGACATGATTGACAAACTATAGTACTTTGCCAGAGATGGTTTGCACTTATCACCACTTTGCTTCTGGATACTTGCAAAAACTTTATCTATCCTAATAGTGCCTTCTTTAGGTTATTCTAAGTAGTTAAGCCCTCCAACATAACAAAAATCACTCACAACTACCTAAAGGTTCTGCTGCTCATTGCTAGGAGTTTAAATAAAAAAACTGCACTCCCTGTAAGCACTCCTCACCTTGGAGAATGCCAACATATGAGCAGTCATGGAAACATGGTTCAGGACCATGGACAGCACCCTGGCTATCAAAGCCTACAATGCCTTACATACATTTTGAACCCAATCAGCTCAGGGTATAACAAAGGGAGGAGGTGTCTCAGTGTTCATAAAGGACAAGTACACTGCTAGACTCATCCAACATGCCTTACTTGAGCTACTCCATGCCCAACTAACCATAGATGTGACCTCCATCATATCCTTGCTAGCTACAGATCCCCTAACATGAGTCTAGAAAACCACACCTTCTACCTAAACCTACTAGAATCTCTTAACATTCAGCCTAACACCATACCTATGGGTGACCTCAACTACCCCTCCATAAACTGAGAGACTTATATGTCCCATAATTATAGGATCATAGGAGGTTATTAAGCCAATGGCCTCAGGGCCCTTACAAACCTAACCAAGTTCAACCTGTGTTTATAAGGGTGTCTGGTTCAAGCAGGCACCAAATTCAGCACCTATTGCCCCTGTCCTAGAGGGACACAGGTGGAACACCCAGAGTGAATTTCTGTTTACCCATCCAAT
This sequence comes from Protopterus annectens, assembly GCF_019279795.1. Lineage (NCBI taxonomy): Eukaryota > Metazoa > Chordata > Ceratodontiformes > Protopteridae > Protopterus > Protopterus annectens. The sequence continues at coordinate 360,201,289 of NC_056743.1, read as the reverse complement.
CCTCGAAATTATGCTTAAATAGGGCCAACAAGGGGCTTTGTTTAAAATGAATAGGAAGCTTGTTCCAAAGGTGGGGCAAACTCTGTGAGACAAATCTGTCTTTCCAGCAACTTCTGTTGATATCTCATAACAGGTTAAGGTCCTTTGAACGAGTGACCCATGTGAAATTTGGCTTGCGAATGTGCAGTATTTCCATTAAAGCTGGGTCAGAGATTTCTCTATATGCAAGGCACAGGTTGCCTCTGAGCAGTGTGTATGACACAGATTAAAGTGACAATGATTTCAGTCTGTCCACATAAGACGAGATCTTGAAGACCCTGAATTTCCTTTGTAAGGAACCTTTGTGGTGTCTTCAATTGCTGCAGGTGTTTTGAAGGGAATATACCAAAGGGAGCATTGTGCTCTATAATTGCTCTGATGAGGGAAGAGGGTTATAACCTCTTTTTTTTTCTTTGTGCAAAGAGATAACTGTAGCTGTTTTCCATTCTGCTGGGATGAAGCCACTTCATAGGCTGTGACTGAAAGGCTGGCCCAATGGTGATGCTACATCCTGCTTTAATCCACAATATTGTTTGGCCCCATACAGGCTGTATTTTTGGCTTTGGAGAGGACATTTAAGACCCACTCCTTGGAGATACTAGGTGAGGAACAGGTATTAGGGATGCTTTGGGTATCTATGGCAGGGACAGGTGAATGACGTTTTCACAGAACCTGTCAGCTAGCAGGTTTCCTATATCCACAGGTTCTGTATATGTAATACCATTAACTATGAGTTCAGTGCAAATCTGGGCCTTACCTTTTGAGGTTACAAATGTAACTAAAGAATGTCTTGTGGTTATCCTTAGTTAGGATAGTTAATTTGGATTCATAGTCAGCTTTAAAGGACTTCACTAGGAGTCTTTCTCACTTGTTTTTAAGTTGAGGAGGGAGAGTTTCCACTTTTAAGACTGTTCCTTCCCACCCTTAGGCAGACATTTATTTCCCCTATTGTATAGCCTATTAATGGCGGTTGTCCAGCAGGCAGGTTTGTTTTTCCTTGAAGATCTTGCTTTGGTTCTATCAGGCAAGGCAAATTCAATACAATTGTACAAGTGCTGATATAAAGCATTTGTATATAACTCTGCATAGTTGTCTGTTCCATCAGTGGTAGCAGGGGCTATGAAGCTATTTATGCTGTCACATAAGTGATTGTAATTGGCCTTGGAGAAGTTTTTTAGTCTAGTTGTTGCTAAGGGGGGGGGGGGGTTCTGTGCTACTCAGATGTTTTGGGACTCCATGCAAACATCCTGGACCAAAAAATGGTTCAAATATCATAGACATAGTACTCATGAAGATAACTCCTCCCTGGTAAGATATGACCACAAAATGATCTTCTTTATTATTTAAACTAACCTAGAATCTCCATGAAATTCCAAACCTGTTTAAAACTTTGCTAAGGCCAATTATCTCAAACTAAGCGACAACTTATAAAACTTCCAAGCCCCACTGAACCTGGATGACACTGAGGCCTACTCTGAGTTGAACACAAAAGCACTGTACAACCACCTTCATAGCTGCATAGAGGAGGCAGTACCCATCTGAGTTGAACCTATGAGTACTGGCAAAATTAAACCACCCTGGTGGACCCCTAGAATAATTAAGCTGTTCGACAAAATGAAAAAATATCCTCACCAAAGCCAACAAGGAACAGATAAAGCAGTACAAAAATTCATTCACAGGTGTAAATAAACAAATTAGAGAGCATGCCAAATCTTCCAAAACAAACTGTGATGCAAAGATAGCCTCGCAGGTAAAAGATAACCATAACGTTTTTAATTATGCTCATAACCTCAGGGGAAATGCTCAGCAATGTGCCCAGTTAATCATGAACAGCAACACTTACAGCCAGCCTGAAATTATAGAAAACCTGCTGGCTGACAAGTTTGGTTCAAACTTCTTCCCCCACATCACCTCCTACCACACCCAAAGAAATACCCACGACCATACCCATACTGGTCACTATGAGGGAACATGTTCTTACTGCACTCACTAAAGCCAAAAACACAGCTTCCATCTGTCCTGACAGCATTCCAGGATGCTTCTTAAATACCTTAAAACAAAATCTATCATGGCCTCTAGAAACCCTCTTTAACCAGAGCCTCCAGATGGGCTTTGTCCTAGAAGAGTGGCTGACTGCAGCAGTCATCCCTCAGCAAGGGAGGACCTATCAGCTGACCCAGGAATTACAGACTCATAAGCTTGACTAGTCTTAACTGTAAGGCCATGGAAAGAATTATCATTGACCTGATGAATAATGACATAGGAACTCTTCATGCACTGGATCAGATCCAATTTGACTTTGTCAAAGGGAGGTCTTTCCTGCTCAATCTAGTAGACTTGTTTGAGACAACAAATTCAATCCAGAAAAACCACGAACAGTCACACTGGTGGGAATTATTTGGGGTAATCATGCATTGATGCCATAGAGTACGCATTTGATATAAGTCACATAGGGTAGAAAAAAATTTAGTTAAGAGTATTATATAAAAAAATGGTTTTAATTTTAGCTGGAGTAATCTTTTACGTGCACTTCGTATTGTTGTAAATTATTTCTTTGCAAGTATTAAATGTTTTTACTAGTAGATTTGACAACATTGTAGCTGTTTATGTTGGCACCCTGAAGAAATTTTACTAATTTGAATATTATGTAATCAATTAATTTAGTATGATGTATAAAAAGGCTTCTTGACTTATGGGTAATTGTTCTGATGAAGTCCAGTTACCAGAGGATGAAAGTGCTTAACCTGTATTGTTGTTTTATGACTTTTTTAAGTAATAAATTTATGTTTTGAGGAGTTGTATTAATTTGTTACTTTAAATTCTGGGGTTAATGCAGGATTAGAAATGACACAACACCAAAACTCAAACTTAACAATTTATTTAAACTATTACTAAAAATTTATCAAGCAAAAACTATCAATTTACTAATAAAAACATTAACATATTAAATCACGTACTTACAAGTATGTGCAAAAACAAAATCATCTTTGCCACTGATAGGGGGGACTCCAATCCTATTTAGTTCAGCTATCTGTTCAGTTAAGACAGGGCCAACACTGGCAAAATGGCTGTATGCTCAGTTCAGGCTAATGCTTCAATCAAATCCGGATGATGAGTTCCATCCTATTATCAGCCTTTGAGCTTTTTATAGTCTTGAGCAGGCAATAGGGTCAACAAGTTTGGCTGATGACATCCAGAACATAAGTTTAATCATAAACTGATGGAATATTTTAGAAAATTATAAATCATTTCCTAAATTGTAAACAAGTCCTGTAATGTCTGGTTTTATGCATTACTTCCCCCTTTTAAGAGACAGTTAGCCCACAAACTTGTGATATAGCTCCTCATTGAAATACTCCATATTCGGGTAAACATCTTTTGAGCTGATAAACAACCTCACAGGTTAAATAAAGTTCAGTTTTACCAGTGATCAGTGTACAAGGCCTGCCTTTAAGCATATTTCTTTAGATAATTCAGCAGCATTTATTTAATTTAGCAGCATGAGATATTTAGCAGCATATCAAATCAAACTATAATCAAACATGCACAACAGTATGAAGCTTGAGTCATATAACCAAAGCTAGGTAGACTTGTGGATCTGTCACAGCAGTACACGACTCTGAAGTCTTTTCCCACCAGTGTGACTGTTCTGGACTTCTTTAAGAAGTCATCAGGGCCATGGATGAGGATAAAATGGTATGCACTGCTTATCTAGACCTGACCAAAGCTTTTGACACTATCCCCCACTCAGGGATTATAGATAAACTTAGTTAGGCATAAACATTATCAGATGGATACCCAAATGGCTCACTGACAAGTGTTGTCCTTATAGGTGAATCCAGTTCTGAAAAGAAACTAGCAGTGCCCTACAGTGGTGAGTGTTGGGACCCCACCTGTTTGGTATACAAAAGTGAAGGTGAGTATTGGGGTCCTCTGGCTCACCAAGTTTGCCGTTGTCTGTAAGCTGGGATCAGTCACTGAATCCCCAAATGATACTGGCATCCTACAAACAGGCCTAAAAATAACAAATGACTGGTGCCAAATCCATGGTGTGAGACTAAATGCTAAAAAAAGTGTAATCATTCCCTTTATTAAATCACATAGCAATGCAAATTATAATATTGATCGCACACCCATAAAAGTAGACACAGTGATGCATCTTTGAACACAGATTGATAGGGGGTGGGACTTTTGCAGGGATCTGGTCACAAGTACCTCTGGAGTATAGATGTGTTGACTCAACTTATTATTGAGGGCATGGCATGAAGATCAAAGGAAGTCATAGTGCCATTGTACTTGGCCCTCAACAGGCCCATAATCAAGTACAATACTCCCTTTCGCACGTACTTAACCTGGCAGTTAAACTAACTAGAGTGGTCCCAGATGTTTCTTACTAAAAAAATACAAAGCATAAGACAAGTGTTTTATACAGACCAGCTAAAGGCCCTATGCCTTTAGTCCATCTCATATAGTTTATTGAAAGGGGCCTTATGCCCAAGCTATAATGCATTCTCGGATCCAGCCCTGATGAAAATGTTACATATTCACAAGAAAAAATATATTTATTTATTTATTTTACATTTGCTGACTGGGCTAGTCTAACTGGATATATGTCCATTTTCAGTAGAGGCCCGGGGAGATAAGCTCCGAGGAAACAAACAAAATCAAATATACAAAAATTAATGTATACAATGAACATTACAGGTGCAGTACAGAGAATAATAAAAGAGGACATTTGTTCATAACATAGTGCAAAATATACAGATACAATTAGTACAATACAAAATGTAGTTGCAATACATCATAAAGAAAAAATGGCAGCTGAATTATACAATATATTAGTATACAAGTAGTCATAAAGAAAAAGTAGGAGCTGAAATTATACAATATATTAGTAAAAGTAGTCTCCTTAATGAGATTCTGAAGATGTAAGTAATAGTATAGAAGGACAAGGTAAGTTGTTATTAAGAAAAGGAACTTGATTACTGAGAAGAGGAGGGTAGGTTGAACCAAGTAAGAAGAGCTAGTTGATCAGTCAGGTTTAGTACAGGGGCACAACCAGTGTGTTTTGAGGAAAAGTTTCAATTTGGTTTTAAAGAGTGATATAGAAGGAAGAGAGGAAAGTTTGTTTGGAAGAAGGTTCCAGGATTTTCCAACAGTATTAGAGAAGAGAGAGTCCCCAGCCCTGTTGTTTGATTTACAAATATTTACAAGAAGTTTATGTGATGATCGTAAGGTCTTTAGATTGTTGTAGGGGGTAATGAGGGTAGATAGTATAGGAGTATTGGTAGGTTGGTAAAGGGTTTTATGGGCAATGGTCATTTGGTGGAATTTAAGCTGATTTTGTAATTCAAGCCATCCTAGCTGCTTTAGATTAAAACAGTGGTGGGTTCTGAAAGGGTTACCTGTAGCAAATCTGGCTGTTATTGTAGGAGTTTTCCATTTTATTAAGGTTGTTTTTAGAGAGATTAGTATATATGGGTGAGGCATAGAGAAGACTAGAAACTAGACGGTTGTGAGCAATAGTTATTCTAGCTGCAGGAGAGAAGAAGGCTTTGATCTTGTAGAGAGAGACTAGTTTTCTATTAACAGATTTTAGAATATTGTTAATATGGGTGTGGAAGTTAAGGTTGTTATCTATGGTGATACCTAGTAGCTTGGTAGTTGGATCTGGGGATATCAGAGTACCATTATTGGATGTTACTGTGAAGTCTATTGGGGGGGACTTACAAGTAGGAGTAAAAAGGAGGAGTTTAGTTTTTTGGGGGTTCAGAAGGAGACAGCGCTGTGTAAACCATTGTTCAGCTGTGTTAAACACATTTTGAGTAAGAGAGTGAAGTTCAGATATAGATGTGGCTGAGCATATAAGTGTGGAATCATCTGCATATTGTATGCACGTAGCTTGGGGGATTGCTAGGTGAAGGTCGTTGATAAATATAGAAAACAGGAGATGTTCTAATATGGACCCTTGAGGAACACCAATGTTAACGGGCAGATGGGTAGATAGAATGTTATGACAAATTACAGCCTGTTGTCTTATCTAAGTAGGACTGGAACTATTTTATAGCTAGTGCATCTAGTGACAGGGATTTGAGGATATTTATAAGTATATGGTGATTTACAACATTGAATGTCTTAGACAGATTTATAAACAGTGCGGAGGAAAGCATATTGAGGTTACGGTTTTTGTTAATACAGTCAGTAAAGGAAAGGAGGGCAGTAGTAGTGCTGAGGAAAGGTCTGAAACCATGTTGAGAGTTTGAAAGTAAGTTATTTTGGATTAGGTGGTCTAGCAATTGTCTGTGGATGTATTTTTCCATGATCTTTGCTAAGGGAGAAAGTAGGGCTATGGGACAGTAATTGGAGAGTTCAGTAGAGTTCCCACCCTTGTGAAGGGGGATAATACGGGAGACTTTCCAGATTTTAGGGATGCGTCCTTCACTGATGGTTCTATTGATGAGAATGGAAATGGGATAGGTGATGGATTTGGCTGCCTTTTGTAGATATTCAGCGGGTAGTTGGTCTGCTGAAGGAGTGCACGGTTTCAGTTTTTGGATAAGGGTAAGAATATATGTTGTTGGGACTGGTTGGAAGAGAAACGGAGGGGATGGGTTACAGTTAGAGTTGGATATAGTTAAGTTCTGAGTAGATAACTGACTGGCAAGAGTTTGAATGGCTCAGTGAAAAAGGTATTAAAGGCATTAGCAGGTCTGCTTGGGATTCTCCTGGCCTGTGCCTTGAGGGTTTGGTGTGATGGATTGACCTGGGTGTAATAATTGACTAATACTCACCCAGAACTTTTGTGGTTTATTATGGTGAGTCTGCTGAAATTGTAGGTAGTAGTTTCTTTTGTCAGACAGTATAGCTATCTTAGTTTCATTTCTCAGCTGTCTGAAGTTTTGTTGGTCTACTGGGTTTTTAGTTAAATGAGATTTATTCCAGTATTTATTTCTGAGGTGGATTTTTTGCCTGGTTTCTTTTGAAAGCTATGGGGCAGATTTAGTTCTCATTCTAATAGAGCGGGTTGGAGCATGGTGGTCTAGTATGGCTAGAAAGTTAGAATTAACGTAATTAACAGCTTCCTCCAGTGTGAGGTATTTTAAGGGAGACCAGTTACATGTTCTTAGTTCTCTCTGGAAGAGATCGGGGTTGAAGTTTTTCTTGGTTCTAATTGTCCTAGATATGGTTGGATTAGGTAGATTGGATTTAAGCCTGATGATGTAGGTTAGTGAGTGGTCACTTACATCATCAGGGAGGGTTCCAGCTTCATATGTCTGGGGATGATTATTTATGAGAATCCAATCTAAGGTTTCTTATTAGGCTTGTTTATCCTGGTAGGGGAGGTAATGTTTTGAGAAAAAACAAAAAGGTTAATATGGCTGGTAGGGTGGCTACTGCTAAAACACTTCCAATCAATGTTAAAATCACCTAGGATTATGGTTTCTTGGGGTAAATTTTGGGATAACCAGTAAAGGATATTTTCTATGGTGGCAATGTTATTACCAGGAGGAAAATAGATACAGATAATTTAGCTGGATTTGAATGTGTTAAGTTGAAGCTTGGTAATATGAATTTCAGTGTTAGAGTCTTGAGGTGGTTTATAGTCATAGGTAGTAATCTGTAACCCAGATTTAAATAGGATAGCTACACCACCACCCTTTTTGGTTGTATGGTCAAGTTGCAAAATATTATAACTGGGTGGGATGACTTCATTGTCTTTAGTTTCAGGTTTTAACCAAGTTTCTGTTAAACAAAGAATGTCAAAGGAGTAGACTTCCAAGACAGCATGGAGTTGTGCAACTTTGTTATTAATGCTACGTATGTTGAGGTGTAACTTTGTTATTAATGCTACATATGTTGAGGTGTAACTTTGTTATAAATGCTACGTATGTTGAGGTGTAACTTTGTTATTAATGCTATGTATGTTGAGGTGTAACTTTGTTATTAATGCTACGTATGTTGAGGTGTAACTTTGTTATTAATGCTACGTATGTTGAGGTGTAACTTTGTTATTAATGCTACGTATGTTGAGGTGTAACTTTGTTATTAATGCTACGTATGTTGAGGTGAGCTAATAAGAGTGAGTTCAGTGGTTTGGTAAGGGAATGGATAGTAGAGGGGTTGGGGTTGAGGAGTTGAGTGGTAGTAGCAGTTATTGGGCCTGGGTTTGGGTGAATGTCTCCATCTTTTAAAGAGAAGAGTAGTGTTTGAAGTCTAGGATTTGGGAATTTACTATATAGAGGTAGTGATTTTCTGGGATTGGGAGAGTCATATCTAATGTGGGCTGTCCTATAATACTTTGCTAGTAGATAGCTGGGTGTAGATGTTATGTTAACATGGTTAGTGAAAATAGGTAGAGAAGAGAGGTGGATAGCTTATTGAGGTAGAGAAGGTGTGTGTATATAATGAGTGTTCATAGGAGGTTAGCAGGTAAGCTAAAGTTAGAGGTGGTAGAAGTGTAAGTATGAGTATCCTCTGTAAGCAGGCTAGGATGGGTAGCTTATATATCTGGAAGGGTAAGTTGTTAGGTTGCTGTTATAGGCTCGTAGGTATACTAGGTGTGGAAAGGAATAGGTGGAGGGTGTGGTGGGAAAGAGAGGGAGTGGTAAGTGAAAGGAGGGAATTGGAGTTAAGTGGCCAATGCTGAAGGGTTTGTGATTGGTGGAAGAGGGAAGCGGTGTGGTTAGATGGTATAAGAGTAGGACCCCTGGGGGTGGGTGGGATGTGGGTTAGGGTAGGGGAGCTTAGTGAGCCCGCAGGGTAAACGGAGCGGGTAGAGACAAGTGAAGGAAAAGCTAGAGAAGAAACTATCAGCAATGCTGGTAACTGAGGGAAAGTTAGGCAAGTCAGGAGTGGGAACGATCAGAGATAAAACAGAAGTCTATGAGAAAAAAACAGGTGGGTGTAGACAGTGAAGTAAAGGGCAAGTGAGAAAATAAGAGCAGGTCTAGGACTTAAGAGATGTAGTGTAATTACAGACGAAATACAGAGGGATACGCAGGAGATAAGCCAGAGATATATGAGGGTTGTTTTCCATGGATGTAAACCATATTTATGACTCTAACAGAACTTGCTGGAGAGACAGATTTCTCATCTATGGAATAAACTTCCCATCTTCATAAAATGAAGCTCGTCCCTCACTCTTTTTTATAAAAATAATTTGGTTAAATGTATAGAGAAGTGTAAATTCACTCTCTGGGTACTGCCCATATCCCTTATAGACAGAGGCAGTTTGTAAAATGACTCAGGGCTCCAACACCCAAAGACCCACTACTCTGATACTACCCCATCCCACATATGGGGAATTAACACTTAATATTGTCATCTCCCTGGTGTTATTTGCCTGGGCTTGTAAAGCCTCTTGTGCCATCAGCCTAGTAATCCTCTATGAACCTATTACTTAGAGAGGAAGCATGTTTCAGGGTTGTGGTGTACCTCTGTAGGTTATTACTTAGAGAGGGGGTACGTTTCAGGGGTGTGTTATAACTCTGTAGGTTATTAATTAGAGAGAGGGGTATTTTTCAGAGGTGTGGTATATCTATGTAGGTTATTACTTACAAGGGTTACTTTTCAGGGCTGTGGTATAGCTCTATAGGTTATTAGCTAGAGAGGGGGGTACTTTTCAGAGGTGTGGTATACCTCTGTAGGTTATTACTTAGAGAGGGGGTAGTTTCCAGAGGTGTGGTATAGCTCTGTAGATTATTACTTAGAGGCGGTACTTTTCAGGGGTGTGGTATACAACTGTAAGATATTATTTATAGGGGGAGTTTTCAAGGGTGTGGAACACCACTGTAGGGTATTACTTAGAGAGGGAGGACTTTTTCAGGGATGTGGTATACCTCTGTCCAATATTAATTAGGGAGGGGCACTTTTCAGGGGTGTGTTATAACTCTGTAGGTTATTAATTAGAGAGAGGGGTATTTTTCAGAGGTGTGGTATATCTCTGTAGGTTATTACTTACAAGGGTTACTTTTCAGGGCTGTGGTATAGCTCTATAGGTTATTAGCTAGAGAGGGGGGTACTTTTCAGAGGTGTGGTATACCTCTGTAGGTTATTACTTAGAGAGGGGGTACTTTTCAGAGGTGTGGTATAGCTCTGTAGATTATTACTTAGAGGCGGTACTTTTCAGGGGTGTGGTATACAACTGTAAGATATTATTTATAGGAGGAGTTTTCAAGGGTGTGGAACACCACTGTAGGATATTACTTAGAGAGGGAGGACTTTTGCAGGGATGTGGTATACCTCTGTACAATATTAATTAGGGAGGGGCACCTTTCAGGGTTGTTTTATACTGCTGCAGGATATTATTAGGGTTGGGGTATGCGTATAACTTAGTAAGGGTCACATTTCATGGCTGCAGTATACCACTGGAAGATATTATTTGGAAAGGGGCACTTTTCAGGTTGTTTTATAGAGATGTAGAATAGTACTTATAGGGACACTTTTCAGGGTTGTTTTATATTGCTGTAGGATATTACATAGAGAAAGGCACTCTTCAGGATTGTGATATATATCTGTAGGATATTTCTTAGAGAGGGGCACTTTTCACGGTTGTGCCATATCGCTGTAGAATATTAGTTATGGATGGACACCCTTCAGGCTTGTGGCTATGAGTATTAGCAGTCAAACTGGCCATATGTTAAGTATTGTTTTAATGATGGTGTCTATAGGGGAGGTTTGTAGCCAATCTTTCTACCTTATTGTCACATGCTTCAAACTTTATCAGTACAGTAGTGTGCAAATTAATGAATATTGCTGAGGCATGTGGGATTTTAGGAAGGAGGTAAGATGAAATTATGTTTCTTCTATGAGCATTTGTGAGGTAGGGTTTTTATCTCTATAATGAGTCACTGCTTTTGATTTTTTTTGTTAGGAATTGTTCTATCTGTGGGTCACATTTTGTCTATTGTGTCAACAGGTAATTTTGTGTGAGTTACTTTTTCAATGTTGATGTTGTGGCTGTGGTAATGTTAAAGGAGTTTTTCAGGGTAGAGCATTGTTTGAGTATAAGTAGCATTAGATTCCTTTGGATGCTGGTGCAGGTTGCAGTTGTCTAGCCATGATTCGGTGGCTGAAAAAGATGCATGGATGATGGATTTTAGTTCTGAGGGAGGTGATGCAGAGCAGGGTAGAGGTATTTGAGTACTACACGATGGCTGCATGTTTGGCAGCAGAATGAATGTTGTTTATAAATATATTAAAAATCAAAGGTCATACACTGAACCTTGGGGAGCACCTACAGGAATAGATAAGAATGGGGAGAAGTTATTTTTCCATTTTACTGCATTTTGGCTGTCTGAAAGGGAGCTATGAAACTAAGGCAGTGATAACTGAGAGATGCATGAGGACCAGGAGTAATTGAGTGGGGGATGGTGTTGAGTCCCCTGGATTGGTTAAGAAAAACAGAAGAGACAGAGAGACCAGCAATCCTTTGGGAGTTGATTGTAGTAGTGAAATCTAGGAGGGCAGTTGTGGTACAGTGTCATGGACAAAAGCCATGTTTTGTTTGGGAATAGTTTAGAAGCTGTAAACAAGTAAACTCTCTTCTCTAGAATTGTTGACAGGGGAGACAATATTACAATTGGTTTATAGTTTGTGCCTTCTGTAGAATGTATGTCTTTGTGAAAGGGTATTATAAATTATTCTTTTCCAGAGGGGTTTGTGACACCCGAGCACTGGCCCAGTAATCAAGGAGCATAAATCCTCACTACTAACACCAGTGAGGAGTGTCCACATTGGGAAGGATAACAAATACACACACACAGTAAAGTACAATTTCCCTTAAGAGCACACAGAGATCACAGTCAGTCTGTGGCTGATTTCTTCCTTTCTCTACAGATCCCCAATAAGACTCCCCACTGGCATAGCTATAGGGTACACGTCACAGCCTAGTAGTCCAGCTAAAACCTCCAACACCCTCTGTGTCCAACCAGTGCTTCGTGTCCTTGCCCAAGTAGCTGACACACACACACACACACACACACACACACACACACACACACACACACACACACACACACACACACACACAGACACACACTTTAAGATATGAGTTATCTACAAACACACAGACACTCCTGGGGAAGGCTGGCACAGGTTCTCCAGCTATGTCCCCTTCCTGCCAGTCTATAAGGTAGTACCAGCTGCCACCAACTACTAATATCAGATATTAATAAGGCCCTTACCAAAGGGTGCCCAATTTTACTGTGCAATATTATTATCCAAATAGTAAGTGTGACTGAGCAGCAAGACTATTGGAGTGGTTTTGTACAGTATCACTATATACATGCAATGTAATCTAGAGCTTAAATTATCTCTACACAAAACAGCCACAGTTGAAAGGTTTAAAAATATTTAATAACAAATAATAAAAACACAAGTCAGTACTTCTTACTGCACAGTTCTAGTCAAACGTTCAGACATCAGAGGCAAATGCTTAAAATAACACTGTAGAATTGTTCTGACATAAATGTAGACTAAACTTACTATTTTCTATCTTTTCCTAAGACAAATGACAGTTGTAAATAAACTTGCATATAGAGCAAAAGCAGAGTACTGGTGAGGAGTTGTCTGCTTTAGACAAAATCCAAAATGCTCTCTATCTCTCTGAGACAGTCTTTTAAATTGATAATACATCACTGCTGACTCATTTTAGGTTACATAATTTTTCCCTGGTTCCCAGGCTAACAGAAACTCAGAATTTAATATATCTTTGATTTTGCACCTGGTCAGGAAACCACAGCAATCAGACATTATATATGTAAAATCTAGCAATTAACTCTGGTCTCAAAACAATAGAAAGAATCTGCTGGTCCAGACATCACGGCCCCGCCATACAAGGCTTGACTTATCAACTTTTTTCCAGCAGAGTGCACTGTTGTTACATTTTTGACATCACCATTTAACACAGTTTTCTTCCATTTAAGAGAACAAGCCTGTGGTATATATTAATATTTACAAATGTCAGAATTATCTACAAAATTCTGTCTGGCTAGGCTGGCAGCCTTCACAGGGTGGGACACCATTTTTGCTGATTGAGCAGCTGATTAATATGGAGATGAGATGGGTTAGTGGGTGATTTGTCGATAGGAGAGGTTCACCTGGAAGAGTCATCACTGCCAGACTGTGTTTTTATATTTTTCATATGGTTTTTAATTGTAACAGTAGAGAAAGGCTGGCAGGAGAAGGATGCTGGACTGTTATTTGTTTGTGCTGTATATGGTCTGTTACGTGGGGTGTCATCTTTGATTAGTGAGAGAAGTGCTACAAGAACAGGGTGTTGAATTTTATAATGTTATTAGTATCCTTGCTTGATGGTGATGGTGTGGCTGTTTGGCCAGACTGGAGTAGAGTTTTCACAGATTGCTTTGTCTAGTTGTAATACTTGTAGAAAATGTGAGGGGAATTTTGTTCTTAGAAGGGTTGCAGATTTGTCTGTATTGGTTTTATTGTCTAACTACATGTAACTGCTAAAAACAGTGTCAGTGAGGCAAGTTAACTGGTAGGATAGTGAGTGGGCAAAGGCAGACATTGTGCTATGAAAATGATAGAAGAAATGATGTGTTATTATAATTTCAAGTGATAGCTAACAGTAATAGGTAGAGCCATTGATGGTTGTATTGCTTAAAATAACACTGTAGAATTGTTCTGACATAAATGTAGACTAAACTTACTATTTTCTATCTTTTCCTAAGACAAATGACAGTTGTAAATAAACTTGCATATAGAGCAAAAGCAGAGTACTGGTGAGGAGATATAGGTATGAACTCTTCTAGTATGGAGACTCTGTTACTGTTTGTTTTTCTTATAGGTTCATAGGTAGGTAGTAGGCTATCTGCCCAAAGGCATTTATAAGCCTGGCGAGAATGTGTTGGCTTTCGCCACCCCCTTAGATTAGTTCCCTGTGCCTCTGTCCAGCAGAGCCACTGAAGTGATCCCTGGGGTAAACTTTCTGTTTCCCATCCACTCGTCAAGGTTTCTTTTGAAGAGTGTTAGTGAGGAGCTCTGCCTAATGTAGATTGGAATCTTGTTCCAAAGCATGGGAAGTCTCTGGGACAGGAATCTTTCCCTCCAGCATGTCCTATTTATTGTTGTGGTGAGGTTTAGATCCCTACAGCATGTGGCTCGAGGGGATTCTTCATCTTGATTAAAGTTATAGACAGTGCTGGGGGACCTAAGTTTAAATTTCCCAATCTATGTTGATATCTCTAGCTATGATGGTTTAATGGCTTATAGAATTAAATCATCAGCTTAATATCTCTAGTGGTGGCAATATTTTCAACTGGGGTATGTATGAGACTGCCAAGCAAATTGACTTTTTGTTGTTCAGCTTTAGTTTGGTGATCACTATTTCTGCATTGTTGAACTAAGGAATGAAATGGTACAGGGGGTCCAGTCTAAACTGTTTTGCAAAGAGTTGGCTACCACACTGGCTTTTCTGTTTTGTCTATCCATTCTAATGATCCTATGGGGGGGGGGGGTGCTGGCTCTTATTTCTGGTTTAAGCTACATTTTTGTAGTGGACATATCCTGAGGGAAGAGGACTGTTATTTCTGTGTGAAACTGAGGGGTATGCCCCTGAGATTCAGAAGTATGAGGAAGAGGCCTGTCTTTACTTTGAGGGAGGAGTTTGTGCCTGATTTTTGGAGTGAGACTAAATAATCTAGTTGTATTTTATGTTCCAGGATTTGGCTGGATGTTGCCCCAGTGTGGAAGTTGTAGTGCAACGGTTTTGGGAGAGAGATTTATATTTGAGATTTAGGTCTGTTCCGGTGAGTGAGTCAGTGGTTGGTCTTGAAGTACGCATGTTAGTGAAGGTGTGAAAATGTGTGAGAGTACAGATATGGGAAGATTTTCCAGCCATGTGCAATTATTTTGTGATCTGATTTGTAATGGTTTGTAGGCAAGGAATGGATGGAGTTAAGCTATGTATGATAGCGTCTATATCATGTTATCGAAAGTTTACTTAATCGAATCAATAAAGGTCGAACTTTATTGATCGATTAAGTAAAACATCGAATAACTTAAAAAAAACCTAAATGGCATAGGCAGGGGGCAAGCCCCCCTGCACCCCTCTACTTAAATATACCAACTCTGAGACCCCACTAAATTGAGGTAAATGGAAATCTCCCCTTACAGAGATTTCTGTTAACTTGCACAATGTTCTTCACTTTCGATATTGTCGTGCCGAAAATATCAGACTCGATATTGTCAGCTTATGACAATGTGAAATAGACCCGTATGATAGTATGTTAAGGTAACAAGTAGAAGCAAGTATTAATACTTGTGCCATAAGTACCATTTAAGTATGAGAATAGTATTGGGCAGAGCTTGGTACTCTGCAGGAAGTAAGACTGGATTTGTGTTTAGTGGTTATGAGAAGTATACGGGTGAGTGGTGAGGTTATGGTGGGTGTGAGGTGAGAAGTATATGGGTGAGTGGTGAGGTTGTGGTGGGTGTGAGGTGAGAAGTATACGGGTGAGTGGTGAGGTTGTGGTGGGTGTGATGTGAGAAGTATATGGGTGAGTGGTGAGGTTGTGGTGGGTGTTAGGTGAGAAGTATACGGGTGAGTGGTGAGGTTGTGGTGGGTATGAGGTGAGAAGTATACGAGTGAGTGGTGAGGTTGTGGTGGGTGTGAGGTGAGAAGTATATGGGTGAGTGGTGAGGTTGTGGTGGGTGTGAGGTGAGACGTATACAGTTGAGTGGTGAAGTTGTGGTGGGTGTGAGGTGAGAAGTATACGGGTGAGTGGTGAGGTTATGGTGGGTGTGAGGTGAGAAGTATATGGGTGAGTGGTGAGGTTGTGGTGGGTGTGAGGTGAGAAGTATATGGGTGAGTGGTGAGGTTGTGATGGGTGTGAGGTGAGAAGTATATGGGTGAGTGGTGAGGTTGTGGTGGGTGTTAGGTGAGAAGTATACGAGTGAGTGGTGAGGTTGTGGTGGGTGTGAGGTGAGAAGTATATGGGTGAGTGGTGAGGTTATGGTGGGTGTGAGGTGAGAAGTATATGGGTGAGTGGTGAGGTTTTGGTGGGTGTGAGGTGAGAAGTATACGGGTGAGTGGTGAGGTTGTGGTGGGTGTGAGGTGAGAAGTATACAGGTGAGGTTATGGTGGGTGTGAGGTGAGAAGTATATGGGTGAGTGGTGAGGTTGTGGTGGGTTTGAGGTGAGAAGTATACGGGTGAGTGGTGAGGTTGCGGTGGGTGTGAGCTGAGAAGTATACAGGTGAGTGGTGAGGTTATGGTGGGTGTGAGGTATATAGATGAGACTATATATTAGGAGGAAATGAATGAGCAGTGTGTGTGAGGAACTTGAAATGGGTTGGGTGGGGCTAAAAATTAGCAGCAGAATCTGATGGTGGTCTTGGGATTAGAAAGGCTGGAACATAGGTTAGTATGTCATATATCAGAACGAGTGGTAAGCTACAGTCAGATAGCTTATTGTGTAATAATGGACTTAAGTGCATTTGGTGAGTAGAAACTAAGTTGTGTAATAGTTGAGTGGACAACGTGAGATGAGACAGAGCAGAGAGGGAAAGTGTGGGTGAGATGAAGTGGTTAGTATGATGGCAGGTGGGACGAGGTACAAACTGTGCTATGAATTTGTCTAAACATGGGCTAAACTCTTGGCTAGGCTTATAAGG
The DNA here is from genome assembly GCF_019279795.1 of Protopterus annectens. Taxonomy (NCBI): domain Eukaryota; kingdom Metazoa; phylum Chordata; order Ceratodontiformes; family Protopteridae; genus Protopterus; species Protopterus annectens. The sequence goes on along the minus strand of NC_056743.1, from coordinate 360,184,614 downwards.
GCTACAGGGCCAATAGCCTAGTAAGCTCCTATGATCCTATGAAAATGACAGAGGGACAAATGAGGAAGAGATGTGCTTTTAGACTGAAAAATAGTGGGTGTGGTATGCTATCTAGTCTGGTGAATAGGCGATATTCCTGATGGGATGTATTGTGACCTAGGTAGTAGGAGGTATTCCTGATGGGATGTTTTGTATGTGAAGTTATTTGGCTGGAAGGGGAATAAAGTGGGAGTTTTTACTTAGAAAGTTAGAGTGGTTGCTTAGATTTAAATTTAAATTAAAAGGGGGTATGGAAACAAAGTGAGTTCGTGAGGGTGACTGAAGTGGGTCTCACCTGAGAAGACTGTTCAGAAGTTTCTAAAAGAGGTCATTGAATAAGCAAAAAAAAGTTAAGTATATGGTGGTTATTACAGGTAATAAAGTAAAAGCTACTCAAACTGAGGAGGTAGGTGAGATCTGTAGATAATGAAGTTTAGGGCCACGTACTAAAACATCATACATCTATAGCCTCAGGGGTCTATAGTTTCAAGTGTAGGAAAAGTACTTTACTAAAATGCACTATTTTACTTATATCACCTTCTAGATTTTTAACTCAGACAGCAGTGAGATTGACTACTTGGGTTTTAAACATATTACTTTAGTACTGTGAGTAGGTTTTGGATTAATAACCTCTTAAATGGTGAATAGGGTGCCCAGATAAAGAAAACATTAGCAATCCCTGTTCCACTGTGTGAACTATGTAGGAAAGCCACATAATGTAATGTTATCAGCATACATGACTGTTTGATTCTTTGGCATGGGAGGCACTGAGAGAGTAATGCAGGATTTAGGGAAGACCTACCCCTAGGTGCCTGTGTGGAATTTTAACACACATGATCTCAGAAAAATGAGCCAATCCACAGAACGCATACATGGTGTTCACTTGTTCCTGTGTTGACTCACAGAATGCATACATGGTGTTCGCTTGGTCATGTGCTGACTCAGAGAATGCATACATGGTGTTCGCTTGGTCCTGCGCTGACTCAGAGAATGCATACATGGTGTTCGCTTGGTCCTGCGCTGACTCACAGAACACATACATGGTGTTCGCTTGGTCCTGCGCTGACTCACAGAACACATACATGGTGTTCGCTTGGTCCTGTGCTGACTCACAGAACGCATACATGGTATTCACTTGGTCCTGTGCTGACTCACAGAACACATACATGGTGTTCGCTTGGTCCTGTGCTGACTCACAGAACGCATACATGGTGTTCGCTTGGTCCTGTGCTGACTCACAGAACACATACATGGTGTTCGCTTGGTCCTGCGCTGATTCAGAGAATGCATACATGGTGTTCGCTTGGTCCTGCGCTGACTCACAGAACACATACATGGTGTTCGCTTGGTCCTGCGCTGACTGCGGAACATAAATATGCTGCTACACATGGGATAGGATAACACTGAGGAACTGATATAGTATCCTTGAGGCTGAAACCTGGGAAAAAATGAGATGTCCTTGGTCTGTCTCTGAAAGTTCACTGTAGCAGATATAGCAAGGGCTCTACATACTTTGGTATTCATGGGAATAGGAAGGAGACACATTTACCTCCATTTGTTTGTTAGAAATAGCAGTGCTTGACTTTTTATAATCATATATATATACATGTGCATGTGTGTGCAACACAGATGCAACCCACAAACCATGGGAGAGGTTTTATATATATATGTATATATATATATATATATATATATATATATATATATATATATCTGTGCAACACAGATGCAAATCACAAACCATGGGAGAGGTTATATATACATGAGCATGTGTGTGCAACACAGATGCAAATCACAAACCATGGGAGAGGTTTTATATATATATATATGTGCATGTGTGTGCAACACAGATGCCAATCACAAACCATGGGAGAGGTGATTTATACATGTGCATGTGTGCGCAACACAGATGCCAATCACAAACCATGGGAGAGGTTATGATATCATCAGCCCAACAGCAGCATAATCTCCTCACTGAAATGTTGTTTTGCACTCATTGGCATATGACTGTCTGAGACTTTTCAAAGGTTACACATACGCACAGAAAATGTGTGTTTGTTTCACTTCATTGCATGTCTGCAAATTGCACAAATGCATGCTGCAAAGAGGCTTTGCTGTGAATACTGCCCCTTGTGTTTCAGTAAAGAAAACAATTCATGTTACAAGGGTGTGAAAAGATAAGGTTTCAGTATCAGCCAGTGCAGAAACACTGCAGTTTTTATTTGTAGACTTAACATATCTTGATTTTTTGCAATCTCTAATCTTGGCACAGTCAACATAGACATAAAGGTTCAGTTTGATGAATACAACTACATGCATTTGTGGGGAGAATTGCCCTCCTAGATTCTTTACACTTGATACCATCACCTGAAGATGCAACATGAGACATAGAACAGTGCTAAATATTAAGCAAATGCTGCCTCATTTAAGTCTAGGTAATAAATTAGATAAAGTGAGTATGATAGCTTTAAGTTAGTAAATCAGTAGAGAAGGATGTGCAGAAACACTGAAAATACACTTATTAAAGCTCCCATTACATCGTATGACAATTACATGCAGAACACTGCCCTATTATATAACCAGTTTTTTATAACTGTCAGTACATTTGATACTATTTTAATTACTAAATACATTAGCAATCCCAGTTACAGTCTGGAGGAATTGTCTAAATCAGGATTTTAATTAAGACATTTCTTAACCAAGGTCATTTAGTTACCTCGTCAATGTTAAACGAAGAAGAAATTTAAGCTCAGAACTCCTAGGAGCCATTTAAGAGTTTGCCAAAATTAGGACAGGAATATAAACACAATGTCTATGCCATTTATCTATCAGAAATTCCAGGAATTTGAAAAGTTTGATGCTACCAACTTTCTCCTATATATAATGTTCCTGCTTTATAATAAAAATACCTAACCTTAACTGATGTTGTAACATCTTGCACTCTCAAATACAGATTGTTATTCCTGGTAGTGACACTATGCCCCAAAAATGTGACAGAGAGCAAGAGAGAGGCTGCTAATGCATTATTTTTAGTGTTTTGTTCACAAAAATCAAGTCCCCTCTTAAAAGTTTAGAGCTAACTGTGTACAGGGAAAGTGTCTCCAATCTTTCTTTATAATGTAAATTTTTCAATCCAGTCATTTGCCTCGATACAATCTTCTTGACTCCCTCAAGTATTTATTTGGCAAGTGCTATAACAACCAGTTCATTTACAAATTTACTTAAACCAGATTCTGTCACATACCGTAAACTTGGATATAAATAGCCTAAACAAAATGGGACCAAGAACAGATCCCAAATCAACATTTCTTATTTTTGAAAAAAAAAGGGTTCTCGTTCTATGTTTCCTTTTTGATAGCCGGCTGGTAATCCAGAATAGAATGTAGGTATTATTATATTATAACATAACATCAGGTATTCTATCACTAAGGGAACTGTGTCAAAAGGGAGATTTTGCCAGCACAGCTATCTGGAATTTTGAATATCAGCATGATTCATATGTGTATTGAAATATAACCACAGTGCGCCCTACTGGAATAGAACAGAAATGTACATGGACTATTATAACTGTTTAAGTGTATATATTCTAACAGTGGAAACTGGAATACAGGAGGTTAACTTCAGAAAAATAGCTGAAATTAAATGATTTTATGGCTATGCAGTAAAAAATGGTATCTTTCAGTTTTCAATGAGGTAGACACACAGTGTGTGCTGAGAAGGTTTCTGTATTGCCTTTGGAGTGAACTAATTATTTCCTCTGAAAGTATGAAAGAATACAATTGTTTTATGACTTTCAGCATCTGCCAAAGATCTGAAGTCTATGTAGTTTCACATGTAGATGCTAAATACTGCTAAGCTTCCAGCAGTGGGGGTTTCACCTGGAATAGAGTCAAATGACAAGAAATTATGTCACTTTGCAAGCAATCTCAGCAGTAATACTTGAGATATTAATTTAAAAAGTCTCTTAGAGAGACAGTGCATTCTGTATTCTATCTTGGACCTGATAAGATCCATTCACTATAACATCTGCCTTGCTCTGTAAGTAAGTTTCTAGGGTATAGTAACTCCCTTAGATATAGTCAGGAATAAAAAAAAGCTTATTTTACATATTTTTCTTTAATTATTTGAGTCTGTCTTGCAATGTTGTTTTAAATACTTCTTGTGATTTTGAACTCTGATGTCACTGTGATTATATACTGAGAATTTTCTTGTTCTTTTATTATTTCTTATTAAATATAAACATTTCATTGTCCCTAATCTGTCTAGAGATATTTAAGTTTTGAGAGTACTGGCGTATTTATTTAGTGACTCTGTGTGGGCCACTCCTAATAGCATTGCTCTTGGCCAAACTACCATTTATATTAATATTAATATCACATAGTAAGAGTGGCCACCCTTTGTTAAGGGTCATAAGGTAACTGATAAAGAGTTGGCTGGTGGCAGTGATAACTCCCTTGTAGTCTGGGAAAAGGGAGTACAGCTGTGCCAGCCTTTCCCAGGTGTGTGTATGTGTATAAATCAAACCTCAAAGAGTATGTGTGCCAGCTACTTGGGCAGGGACATGAAGCACTGGTTGGATAGGGAGGGTACTGGAGGTCTTGGCTTGGCCACTCAGCTGGGTTCTCAACTTTATAGCAGTACAAGTGGATAGTCTTATTGGGGATCTGGAGAAAGAGGGATAAACCAGCCCTGGACTGACTGTGATCTCTGTGTGCTCTTAAGGTAAATTGCACTCAATGCAGAGAGCTGCATCTGGAAATACTGTGTGTACTTGTCATCCTCCCAGTGTATGTCCCCCACTGTTGCCAGAGGTGAGGATTGAGGCTCCTTTATTACTGGTCCAGTGGGGCGTCATCAAAGAAACAATCAAAGACCTTTGCCAGATTCAAGTAAACATTGTCACTAGCAAGGCTGAAATCCATGGACAATAGATGTTATCATAAACTGGAAACAATTAGGTGAATGTGATCTCCCAGTAAGGAAACCATGTTGATATATGTATCTCCACTGTCTCCCTGGAGCAGACGACAAAAACCTTTACCCAGTACTGAGGTCAAACTGATAGTTGTATAGTTGTCCAATAATTATTGTACATATCCTTTAGATATTGGCACAACTGCTTCCTTCCTTTTGTTGGGAACATAACCCTCCTCCAGTGATTGTTGTAAATATCCTTTGGGCTTTGAGTCAACAACTGCTTCCTTCCATATGTTGGGCGCATATTCTTTCTCTTGTAATAGTTGTATATTTCCTTTGGGTATTGGGGCAACAACTAATGCTTCCTTCCATATGTTAGGAAATATCCCTCCTCTAGTAATTGTTGAAAAAGTGCTTGATGGCGTGATACCAAATCACTTGCTATGTCAGAAAGAAAATATCCATTAAAACCATCAGGGCCTGTGTCTACACTTTTTTAATTCCCTCAACACCTTTGAAACTAACTCATAAGGGATATTCAGACAAGCATCAGATCCACTACCAGTCTTATACATGTAATCCCCATTTAAAGGTGAGACGCATCAGATCCACTACCTGTCTTATACATGTAATCCTTATGCCCTTAGCTAGCTAGGGGCTGGGGTTTAGCTTGGATGATTTTGATAACTAAAAAGATCATGTAGGGTCCAGCCATGAAGATGCTTCAATTCACCCACTAAGGTCAGATTTGTACAGATCTTTGAGAAGGGAAGTAGTCATAGTTCTACCTACAGTTAAGGAGGGAGAATGCCCAGGTGGCCCTACAGTTACCCTTTCCCAATAGAGAGCGACATTCTCTGCCTTAATAAGGTAACAGCGATCAGCTTTGCATAATAAAGGGAGTTTTCTGCATAGCTGGTGCTGGGTCCCAAAAATGCTCATCTTGAAATATCAGGGAACCTTTTGACTTAGAAAATTCTTAGGGATGATCTAAATGTTGGGCTCCTGTGCCAGGATGTAGAGCCATAATGAGTTCTGTCCTCTCACCCACCCTGGGCAGTCTCCCTCCTTAAGAACTCCCCACAATGAGATATTCTCCAGCATGTACATTCTGTTGCTTCACCTGGCTAATATATAATGGCCCTTTCAAACCCAAGTGACTGGTTATTGGTATAGAAAGCTATATAATCAGCAATTGTTATTTCCAGTAAATTAACAGCACACATTATTTATTTATTGACATTTGTTTACCGGGAACGTCCACTGGGCCAAGATAGCCCATTTTCAGTCGAGGCCCAGGGAGAAAAGCTCCAATGTAAAGAAAAGTACATAAAATTAAAAAGTAATGCAAAAGAAATGCATAAAAGTAATACATGAAAAAAATTACACAACTGTAAAAAGTAGAGCATTAATGTGTAAGACGTTTAAGTAATTACATAGAATGAAATATGCATGAATAAAACAATGTCTTTAAATGTATATACACATCTAAAAAGTGAAAGCTGTATAAAATCTACAATAGTTTTTTTCCCCTACAAAGATGGACTAGAGGTTTATATTTTGAATGCTGAATATAGTCTGCATTTCTTTTTTTTTGCATCATATACACACACACTAGCAGTGTGTTTCCACTCTAAGGGTGGATTACCGTATTCAGGTTTTGGGAATGTCTGGCTTTCATCAATGAAAGTTATTTAGATCTAACAGTGACATACTACTGAAGTAAAAGGGCATGACATATTTACCTTATGCAGAAAGAGGAATATTGGGTAAAAAATAAAATACATTAAAACTTTCTAGAGCTGCCTCAATCCAGACAAACCCTTTAAGTCTTGTCAAAGTTAATGAGACTCTGCTGTCTAAGTTAAGAGCTCAGTCAGTCACTCACCTGGAGATATTTCTTTCCTTTTGTACCGAATCAATTGCTATGCCAGAAAGAAAATATCCCTTTAACCAAAGCATCAGTGAGCTCATGTCTATGGATTGTGCTTGTGGATTTTTTTGTGATTTATTTTTAACTTATTTTTAGATAATTGGCATACAAGTCTAGTTACATGATGGTGCTTTCTTTGTGCCATTTTTCTGTTCTAGCAGTTTTATTTTACATTTATTTGTGCAAATGTGCAGTTGTATGTTGTTGTTGTGTCTTTCGGCTTTTCCCAGTTAGGGGTCGCCACAGCGGAACTCCGGTCCGCTAATGATTGGCAGCTGATTTTTACGTACTGAGTTGCCAGCCCTGACGCACAACCTTCAACGAAGGTACGCCCATTCACGCATGTCTCCATGCAGAAGACGCTCTAGCTGAGAGTCGAACCAGACAGCGTCTTACTGTGAAGTGACAACGCTACCACAGCACCACTTTGTGAGTTACAAAATAATGTTTTATTTGCTTTTAAAGCTTCCTGAACAATTGTTGGAGGTGTGCTATGTTGTCATATGTGCAAATGAGTGTTGGGTCATCTGCATACTGTATTAGGGTGGCCTTTTATGTGAATGTATGAAGGGTGTTGGTGAGAATGTTAAAGAGGAGGAGACCAAGGATAGAGTCTTGAGGTACACTCGTGGTAACTGGGAGGTATGGACAGAGGGTCAAGTGCCATTTTACTTACTGATACCTGTTGGAAAAGGGGCTTTTGAACCATAGAAGGTTGGGCTGAGAGAGACCTAATGAGGACATTTGAAGTAGAAATTTGCTATGACAAACTGTGTTGAAGGTTTTAGACAAGTCTTGAAATAAAGATGAGTCTAGTTTGCTATTATCTCTAGGTTTGACAGTTGTTATATAGGTTAAAAGTGCAGTGTTAATATTTTGGCAAAAATGGAAGCCATGTTGTGTGGAGGATAGGCGTTCTTCCTGCAAGAGGTAGTTTAGTAATTGTTTTTGAATATATTTTTCAAGTATTGTATGTGTGTGTGTGTGGGGGGGGGGTAAGATTGCTATAACTCTAATGTTAGTAATGTCTGTTGAATTTCTTTATTTTGCAGAGGGATAATGTGTGACTTTTTCCAGAGATAGGCAATATCGGATTCCTGGACTAATTGATTTTAAAAGGATTACAGCAGGCTAGGCAATGCTATTGGCTGCTGTTTTAAGGTACTCACTTGTAAGGTCATCAGCTGAAACAGAGCATGTTTTGAATAGGATGTGGGCACAGGATGTGGTGATTCATGGCTGCTGGGCAGGGGTAGAATTAGATGTTGCTGAATCCTTGGTTAGAGATGCTGTACTATCAATAAAAAAAAATAGTTGAATTGCATTGCGGTTTCTCAAGTTATGAGTTTTTGGGAGAGGGGTTAGGATTGAATTTATGGCTGGGATGCAAGATTTCTTTAATGACTGTCCAGAATTTATTAGAGTTGTGTTTAGTATTATTCTGAAAGTTATTATACTATAGTTTTTGTCTTCAATAATTTGCTTTTTGGTATGATTGTGAAGCATTTTGAGGTTTTCAGAATATTGTGGTTTATATTTTTGCTGTTCTTTCCAGGCTTTTATCTATCCTGCATTAGCATTCTACTCTTTTTTGATAGCCAAACTGCATTATTTGTTTTTGTCTCTTTCTTCTAGGAGGTACAAAGCTATTTTGGATATTCACATCATCTAAAGGGAGAATGTTTTGGGCGTTCCAGTTAATAGATGATATGATAGCAATGAACATTTCTGAGTTAAACTTGGAAAGGCCATGTGTTGTTTTATAAACATGCTGTTTAAGTGGATGTGTGAGATGTCTGGTTTTATACATTGGGAGATTATCATTGAAACAGTCGGACATTTTACCAGAAGCAATGTGTTTGCTAGGTCAGTTACTAGGATCCAGTCTAATATGGAATCTTATGTCTTGCTGTAATGTGTGAGGCTATGAATTATTTGTGGGAAACCAAATAAGTTCACACTAGGTGTAAGGGAGTTAGAGTTTATCTGCAACTGATTCACATCACCTAGTGGTATTTTTTCTTGTGGAATTGCTATGGATATGCAGTGTATGATATCTTCCAGTATAGCTGTGTTGTCACTAGGAGGGATGTAAAGAACAGAATACATATTTGTTTATAATTGTTTAATTTCAGGGAAGTAATAAGAACCTCTGCTGAAATGTATTTTGGTGTTTTGTTTGCTGTAAGGGTAACTATTTGGAAATATTAGAAAAATACCAATGCCACCTTTCCTCATTATACAGTCATTACAGTTTATATTGAAGCCATGAGGTATAACTTTGGAGTTGTTTATGCTGAGTTTAAGCCAAGTTTCAATTGCAGCCAGAATATTAGGCTTATGTTGGGTAATACTGAATAAAAAAGGCGTATAAGGCTTTAATATGCAAACACAAAATATAGGTAAGCACTTTCGAGGTTGCCCTCTTCTTCAGACCTTATTAAAAACAGTACATCTGCTAAAAGTTTAAATACTAGCAACAGCCAATAAAAACAGGCATTAGTTAATGAAGCAAACCTCTTTTTTTTCAAAAGAGGTTTTAAAAAGACAGCACTATTCAAGCCTGATGGAACATATGCTTTAAAATCAACAATCCATCTTAGCTCAATTTACTCTGTCTCATTATATAGATCTCCCTCTCTTAAGCTTCCATTAATCTTCTGTAAAACCAGTGGCAGCTGCTGACTTCAAATTAAAGGGGGCTGCAGGAGACAGCTGAATGGATGGGGCCAATGGGAAGGGGTGTGATCAACTAGAAAGGGGTGGAGCTATGCTCAAAACCACAACAACTGGAACTTTAATTAAATACGCTGCCCTGGGTGCCAAACTGTCATTACGAGAGTCCAATCAAGACAAAATGAAGTGTAGAAGAAAAAAATATTTCAATGCATTGGCTACATGACAACTTACTTAGTATCTAGATGGAAACACAAAGGTTGTGAGGCATGAAAAAATAAATTGCTTTTTAAATACATTTCTGGAATGCCAGTCAAAATCAAGTATAAAATAAAACAAGCAGCACTCAGCTCAAACCACTTCTCCTTGCACTGCAGTTCTAATTATAATTTATATTCAGCTTTATAAAATTACTAAGTAACATGCTGAAAGTAGCAATCTCTGTGATACCCCCACTTGTAAAAATGTTTCTTATCCAAAAAAGACCTACTGCCTGACAACAACTATCTACTTGTTTCATGGGGAACACATGATCAAAGTAAAAAATGAACAGCGAACAAGAAACAAGCTCAAGATAAATTGCTTAAAGCATTATTGCACAAGTTATGGACCACACATGATAGATTGGCATTCTGTTTAGTTTACGGGTAAAGCCTGCAAAGATAACTGCAAGTCTCCAACAAATGTAATGAGCATCTGAAAATACTGTAGTCCTGTCCTTTATTTAAAATACTGTCATATACATTTCAATACCTAAGGCTTGTACGTTATCCAGTTATATAAATATTCTTTGCATGGCAACAATGAAAAGGCTTTCAATGTTGGTAATTCTTTAACAGTATGCTTATTAAAGCTTACTTGCATCTTACAATCTCTGACAAGTTTACCTGATGGTCAATAAAGCATTGTTACTTTAATACAGAACAACAGGGCGCTGCAACAGCAGGCATTTTCTGAATAATAAGAAGCATAAATCAACAGTATAAAAATATGACAGAAAACCAGAACATTCTGCAAAATCAAGGACAAATGAAAAGCCACGGTCATACTTGTTGTTTACCATGGATGGGGGAATACTCTGCACACTTACACTGCGTAACTGCTCCTTGCCTTGCTTGGACACATCCAGAGCCACTACAATGGGGAGTGGGGTGCAACAAGTAGGTCACAATGTGAAATGTCTCTGGCTGACAGTGATGGCTCTGACACTCATACCTCTCAACCTCAGAGCAAGAAATCTGAACAAAGCCACACATAGAAGTGGGACACAGGTCCAATAATAAGGACAGTGTTTAAATATTGCTCTTATAAACTTAGAAAGATAATAGAATAGTACTAGGTCTTGCATTAGTATGAATTTTTGAAGATATGAAATCTGAAACTCAAATGTCTGCCGCTATTTTCTAACTTCAGTCTTTAATGATTTGCTATTAATTTGCCAGAAAACCACAATTTTATGAAAAACAGACCAAAAATATTATGCAAAAATACAAAATTGCCACACAATACAGCTGGGAACCCGTCAAAGAAGGGACACCTTTTCAAAATTAGTACTGTTAACTTGAGCAGCTGACAAAATAAGATCATCTACATGCTTTTCTGAAATAAAAGTAATCTATAACTCTGATCATTACAGTTATTTATAATTGTAAACCCTCCATGTTTTCTTCCAAAATTGCCATTTTGCAGAGGGATTATTACGGGGAGAGCAACATTTTGAGCCAAAATTGAGGACAGTTGAGAGGTTTGGTTATCCCTAATTCTATAAAGAGATTTATTTGCACGTACCTCTCAACCTCTTAATGTAGGAAATCTGGACAAGGCCAAATATATTGTGGGAACATGCAAACGGTACTAAAAATTGCTCTTGTATAAACTTAAGACATTTTATAAAACAACAGGTCTTGCTTTAGCATGCATTTTTCTGAAGGTTATGACGTCTGAAACTCAATGTCTGCCATTATTTAGTGACTTCATTCCTAAATGATTTGGCAGAAAACCACAAATTTTATGAGGAGCAAACCAAAAATAAGAAGCAAAAATCTATTAATTCTGCAAAATTCTGGAACGTTGAGAGGTATAGTTCAGCCGGGGCTGTCTGAGTTTGCTGCCCTTCCCCCTCTCACAAAATCATGGTCGAATGGAGCAGCCATTCCAATGTCCCATTCCTTGGTTATTTCGCCCCATTTGCCATAAACACAGTAATGTGCATACTGCTTTACTTCTGCGATTATATGGATTTCCTTTGAAAGTTTTATTTTATATTTTGCAGCATAAACCCTAATAGATATCTGCTAAATAAAGCAATGCAGTCTCACAATGAAAATAGACTTAGCATTAAAACTTCTCTGCCCTTAAAACTCACATTCATTGAAACAGCATTGAAACCCACATTCAAAGAAAATACATTTTGCCAGTGGCAGATAGAGATTAATTTTGGGCTGTTTTCAAATCATAGGCCCCTTGAACATGAAACATACACATGCTCTTTGATACACCTTCCTGACTGTATTAAATTATATTCCTTGTACAATATAGTACAGTTGTTAGATGGCATTTTAAATGTATTGTTTTGAACATTTTTCCAGTAAACAATGAAACAAAATGCATGCACCAGTAATGACAAAACTGCCCAATTCAGAATATTTCCATCATAAAAGTGTACTCAAACTTCAACAGTCCACCAGTATTAGTAAATATGCATGATCTCTGAAGAAGTAAAAGCCATCTAAATAATTCCACATTAAAGAAATCTGTTAACTAATGAAAAGGTTACTGCTAGCAAACAACTTTATATGTAATTGTTTCATCTACAAATAAAGTGCCATTTGCCCTTGAGGAATAAATTGCTTATGTTGCATTAAAAAAAATATAATGCTAGTAATATCGCAATAGGGAATGGATGGCAAACTGATAGCAGGTTCATAGTTACTAGGTATTTTCGCCAAAGAGGACTGCAGCATCCATCCCCTTTACAACAGAGTACAGTATCAGCAATGGATCTACCTACTGTGGGAGAAGAACCCAAAGCCTTCTGCATCAAAAGCAAGTACACTACCTGTTGTGCTATTTACAATGTAAGCAGATTCGGCATAAGCAGCACTAAACTTTTGTTCCCCTGCAGCTCTCAGCTCCTTGTAAAATCTACTCGACACTCAGTTGTATTTCTGAACTTTGCAGCACAAGAAATCTGGACAAAGCCAAAATCTATTTGGGGGGGGTACAAAAGCCCAAAAACCAGGGACACATTTTAAACATTGCTTGTATAATGTTGGAAAGTTGCTAGAATAAAATGCTGTGTTACCACCATACATTTCACTGCCAAGTATTGAACCCAGGTCCCTGTGCAAAACAGCCAGAGCAACATACCACTATGCCAAATCATCTATTTGTATGAAAGAAAGGAAGACTGAAACTTAAATGGCTACCATTTAGTGAATTCAGTTCTCACCATAGCTATCGACATCTTAGCACAAAACACCTGAACAAAGCCAATAATGGGGGAATACAGCCCCCAAACATATTCAGTGAGTTCAGTTATCACCATGGCTCTCAACCTTGGCACAAACAACCTGGATGAAGCCAACAATGGGGGAATACAGTCCAAAAAATAGGGACAAATATCCACTGAGGATACCAGAGCAAACCCACAAAAACACAGGGAAGACATGCAGACTCTACACAGAAGGCACCCCAGCCAAGAATCAAACCAGACAACCCATAGCTGTCAGGCAACACTGCTACCACTGCACCACTGCACTACTGTCTGTTTTAAGTAACAAAAATACAGAAACCACAGATTTTAGGAGGAACAGAACAAATATGAGGCAAAAATCTGCAAATGTTTAAGAAATGGTGGTGGGTAGGGAATTCAGGCTCTTGTCACTTGGGTCCAAGGTACAGGGTTCAAGCCTTATTCTCTACCCACCACCATGAAGCAACTGGGGCATTACACACACACACACACACACACACACACACACACACACACACACACACACACACACACACACACACACACACACACACACACACAGCCATTGCAGTGATCACCAACTACCTGTCTCCAGAACGGCCTGCCATGTGTGATCCTGATCATTCCTCCATACTGGCCCACGTGAAATGTGATCCAGTACTCAGCAGCCCGATCAGTCCTCCATACTAGCCCATGCATGCTGTGGTCTTAGTCTCCCACAACATTTGACGAGGCTGGAGCCTCCTGCTATTGGTCCAACCTGCGGGTGATGCAGTCCGGTGGCCTTCCAGTTTGTGCGGTCATCACTGCACAGATCTCTGGGTTGGAAAGGTGGAGTTAACTCCCTTCCCTATCCGGACTGCCAAACTGAGCATTCTAGAGCTCAGTAATGCCTGAGCATGTGTGCTTGGAGTTCTGGTCTGCCTAACACAGCAGTCAGGAACTAAGCATGCATGCGCAGAGTCCAAGATATTTTTTTTTATTTTTATATGTTCTACGGTGGGGGGACTGGGGACTTTATTTTATGCATTCTACAGGTGGGGGGCCCATTTTACGGGTGGGAGGGCTGCAGTCACGCAGTCCTATAGCACGAGACGCCCCTGTGTAAAACATAAAACTTAAAATTGTGCTTCACTCCACATTCAGATACTTGTTAATGATAAATCAAAAGCTAGTTTCTACAATCTATCAGCTAAGGAAAGTGAAGCAGTGAGTACGTTGACCAGGGCTGAACATTTGGTTATCAGGCCAGCTGACAAAGGTGGTGAGATAGTTATTTTTGATACGTTGGATTATCTTAGAAAAATGCGTGAGATGCTCTATGATGACACTGTTTATGTTACACTACAGAAGTATCAGGTGAGTGGTATTATAGATAGATTGAATTTCTATGTGTATGATTTACTTATGACAGACCAAATAGATTATTCCATGTATACATATTTTTCGGTTCAACATCCCACCATACCAGTTATATATGGCTTGCCCAAAGTCCACAAAAACCTACTGAATCCCCCTCTCCAGCCTTTTGTATCATGAAGAGGGTGGCTCACTGATCCCATGTCCATATATGTGGAAAACAACTTCGAAGCATTCTGGATAATGTATAGAATGTACCAAAAATAAAACACAGCACCACGGATCTATAAAGGCTGTCTTCTTGCTTCAAAAACTCCACCAATAATTCCAGGAACCATTGAAAAACAAGAGTAGCAAAATAAGAACTTTATTCCATAACAAAAATAAAACAGGATTGAGCGCTTTCGTCTCCGTACCGGAGACCTCTTCAGAGTACGGAGACGAAAGCGCTCAATCCTGTTTTATTTTTGTTATGGAATAAAGTTCTTATTTTGCTACTCTTGTTTTTCGATGGTTCCTGGAATTATTGGTGGAGTTTTTGAAGCAAGAAGACAGCCTTTATAGATCCGTGGTGCTGTGATTTATTTTTGGTACTGTTGCTATTTTCGATTGATTAATGTATAGAATGTCTTAAAGGACAGCAAGCAATTTTTGGAGCAACTATATGTATGGGCTAGTGGGCTAGGTGTAGGGTGATAATGAGATTAAAAATGTGTTTTTTGTAACCCTGGACATGAACTCATTGTTCACAGTTATCCCCAGTGATGAAGAAATTGAAAATGTGAGACAGTTTTGGTTAAAGAGAGTAGATTCTCTATGACTAAGATTAATATGATCTGTGCCCTCTTAAATCTGATTCTAGAGAATAATATATTTCTTTTTGAGCTTGAATACTTTCTCTAGATAGTAGGAGTTGCCATGGGTACAGCGTGTGCGAACACGTATGCCAATATTGTGCTCTCCAATTGGGAGAAGGAGTCTGTCTTTAGCAGTGCAATGTTTAAACAGTATGTTACTTTTTATAAACGTTTCATGGATGACATCTTTTTTATTTGTTATGGCTATGAGGAAGAGCTCAAACGTTTTGCGCACTTTTTACGGAGTACTAAGTCGTATCTGTCGTTTTCTCTGCATTATTCCTTAGAAACGATTGATTTTTTTGGATATAAGTGTCAGTAACAATATGTTTGGCAGTATATCAACTAGGTTATATAGAAAAACATGCAGAAAGAATAATATTCTGTATCGTTCAAGCATGCATCCTAGGCACATTACTAAAAATGTGGTAAAGAACCAGGTACTTAAATGTATGAGATTGCATACAGATTCAGAGAGTTTAGAAGAGGCACTTGATGTATTGTGTACAGACCTTAAGAATAGGGGTTATAAAATTGATGAAATAGATAGAGCAATAAAAGAAGTGAATATGTTAGACTGGAATAAAACAAAACCTGTTTTCTCTGATATGTCTTCTATAACTCCAGAGGTTAGTAAGGTTGTAGGCACTGGTGTAGTGAATAAGATGTGTTTGACTTTTTCTGGTGATGTCAATAAGATTTGTGAGACTGTGAAAAGGAACTGGTCTATTCTACTAACAGATCCTGAAATAAGTAGGGTAATAGAACCTGTTCCCAAATTCAGCTTTAAGAATAGTAAAAATTTGAAGCAACGCTTGTGCTATAAACATAATAGGTCTTATGAGCGGTTCACCTCACAATGGAAGGGTACATATGCCTGTATGACTTGTAAAGCCTGCTTTAATATCTGGTCCACCTGTATGGTTACACATCCTGTGTACCTTAAGTCTATAGAATTTTCTTTTTATGCAGACTGTTGTACCAAGAATATAGTGTACATGGCTAAGTGCAACCTATGTGACAGTTTTTGCATAGATAAGACTAATCGTATGTTGAAGGAGAGAGTACTAGAGCATTTGAATGATGTACATAACCACAAATTGACTAATGCACTAGCCAAACGTGTATCTGAATGTGGAGTGAACCACAATTTTAAATTTTTGGTTTTGCAAAAGATTAATGAAATATTAAGAGAGGGTGATCTATATAATGAGACAGAGTATATTGAGATAAGACGGATTGTTGATTTTAAAGCATATGTTCCACCAGGTTTAAATAGTGCTGTCTCTTTAAAACCTCTTTTGAAAAAAAAGAGGTTTGCTTCATTAACTAATGCCTGTTTTTATTGGCTGTTGCTAGTATTTAAACTTTTAGCAGATGTACTGTTTTTAATAAGGTCTGAAGAAGAGGCCAACCTCGAAAGCGCTTGCCTATATTTTGTGTTTGTATATTAAAGTGTTTTTACTCTCCGGCCTCAAACACCTTTTTTATTTAGTATTTTAGACTTTTTGGGTTTGTTTGGTTGCACCACATTCTATCTGTTCTTTATGATGGATAATCCTGGCATCTAGTTCAGTGATTTTATTTTTTATGCTAATAACATTTATGGGAGCAAAAGTTAGACTACTGCAATTGGGGGGGGGGGTGTTATCGTTCTATGGTTAGAGTGGTGTACAGATGAGAATTATCTTGATGTTTATTGTGATAGGTGTGGCCAGGATTAGTGTGACTGTCCTCTCTTAGAAGGATTTTAGTATATTTCGGGAGATTATCAATACTTATTTTGGGACAGTGTTTTTCTCCTTGACTTTGTTTTGGTTTAAGTTGAAATTGATTTAATCCGTCTACATTTGGAGTCAGGATGAGGGGCATCATAAAATAGGTTTGGTGCGATGTGTAGAGAGTAGTGAGGAATTATGAGTAGGTGTTTGGGACAGAGCTGGAGTGATGTTGAAGCTATTAGAGTCATGGAAGAATGAAGGATGGCCCAGTAGCAGCCAAAGAATAGCGGATATGCTGAGGAGTAGCGTGATTAAGTAAAGGGGTCTGTATGTTATAGTTGGCAGGTAGGGAGGAAGTAGGGATCAAGAAGGAAAATGAAAATGCAGGGCAGAAGGATATCTGGTGGCAGTGGAGTCTGAAAGCTGATTGAGGGGAGGTAAGAAAGAAGTATTTCCTGTGAAAGATAAGTTAGGTTGTCCTGGTATCTCCTCAGGAATGTAAGGAATAGAGGGATTTAAAAGGCTAGAGTATTTGGATGCAGTTAAAATAAGAAGTGATTTTTTTTTGTGAGGGAAAAGTAGAAAATGCAATGTAGAATAGATATGTGCTATTAGGGAGGAGTGTGACTATAGGTGAGTAATAGTGAAAAGCAGGTATGGGAGGGAGGAAGGCATTGGAAATGGTGCTAAAACATTAAATAGAATTTGGGAATTAGGTAAAAAGAAACTGGAGTGTTTGTATGATAATAATAAGGTTGTTTGGGAGGGTTAAGGAATAGTAGTCACAGGTAAATGTGTATGTGGGAATAGAGAATAGTGTAGGGGAGAGTAGTGGGCTTATAACCAGAACAAAGCAATTAGCAGAGAAGGAACAATGAAGAACAGGTTTTCTTTCATTTCCTGAATGCAAAACTCTGTCATCCACGGAGACCATGTAACTGGCATATACAGTATAAGCTGTTGGTCAAGAGAAAGGACAGTGGCCAACATAATAAGTGGTCCTTAGAGTGCAAAGACTACTCTTTTGGAGGACGGAGATGTTAGTCAGTTTCCAGCACAGACAGGTATTTTGACTAGTTGAAGTTAATACACAGTGAGGTTCTTCAGGTTTGATCTTCTTATGTTGTACAAAGACAAAATTCTCCATGAAAATGTTTGGGATTTGGCCCTAATGGCAGAACTCCTGCAGTGCTGGGATTTGATGTAGTGACCACAGGGTCTGAAAGTAAAGGGGAAAACTCTACTAAAATGTCATATTATATTGAGGCAACAAAGTTAATCCTTTTTCTAAAAAAGAAATGGAGAAAGGACAAATGTAGAATATCTCTCTATAGATATAGTTATATAGATATAGATATAGATAAATACATTATTTATGTTACTTTCCTGTGGTTGAAGTCTTACCACATCAAGTGAGTTTTGTACTTGGGAAGTTGGTTGAAAGTCTGTTTTGTCAAACATGCTTTTTAATGAGTGTTGGAGTTATCGAGTGATGTTAGAGGGACTGCATGTGGGTGAGATAAATGTGGGGAAGACAGCGTGTTGAGTGGGAGTGTGAGAGCATGTTTTATGGGTTAGAGTTAGCACAGTGCCTAGGTAAGGGGACAGATTTAGTATTGTGCATGTCGGATGATGTGTGTGAGCTGTGTCTGAGTCCTGTGTAATGGTAGTATTATGGAAATAATTTTTCTACCGTAATATGCTAGTTTAGAGGAATGGGCAGTGTTAGAGATGGCCTGTGCCCCGGCCGCTATCCTCAACTCTGCATTTTACCTTAGAAAAATATTTTCTGTAAGACTACCCCTATTCACAAAAATATATGTATCAAGTTTGAGGTAGAGTTTTTGACCAATTAGGAAAATAAATTTTCTTTTATTTTTGATTGGATTTGAATGTGATTTCAATAGTTAGTTGAAATCACTAATATTTTACTATTTTTTGTTTCAAAATTAGTGTTTTTAACCATATGACATCTTCTCAAACACACACACACACACACACACACACACACACACACACACACACACACATACACACACACATACACACACACACACACACCTCTTTCTCTCTCTCTCTTTATATATATATATATATATATATATATATATATATATATATATATATACTGGAAAGTCAAAATACTCAAACTCAAAATGTTGAAAAAGTGGAATTTACCTTTTCCCTACTGTTGCACAATCCCAGAGTTGATGCATAGAATTACCAGGGTTGGGGGAGGCAGGGGGACTTGGCCCCTGCATTAAAGATGTTTTAATATTTTAAGTTTTGATATTATGAGCTGCACACAGACACACACACAGGCACACACACACACACACACACACACACACACACACACACACACACACACACACACACATATGTAAAATGTATTTATATGCATTCTGCTACATTTGTTTAACAGTGCTTTGATTGACAAAATAAATTGTTGAAACCTCATTCTGCTACATTTGTTTAACAGTGCTTTGATTGACAAAATAAATTGTTGAAACCTGTCAACAAAAGTAGCAGATTAGATACTTCTTGGGGTTAGCAATTTGCCCTTTCACTGAGAACTGTATGACCTCTGAGTTAGTATATATAATTAGCAGGAGATTGTGAGGGTACAGGGGGTCTAAAACTCATACTTTCACAATGAACATCAGCAGATAGCTATAGACTACAGGCATTAATGTGTGCATTTATTTATTAAGCTACATTTTTTACAAGTCTTGTTGTCTGGAATATAAATTAAATGCAGTTCCAATTACTGACACATGGCATGGAGTGAATATTAAGAATTCCTCTTGAATGTAGTGTATTCAGATAAGATAATAAACATAAACGTGCTGATGGAGCAGCAGGTATCACATGCCTCTAACCTTTATAATTATAAGAAGCATCTAGAAGGATACCTTGTGGCATCTCAGCAAAATATCCAAAAATGCAGTCCAAAACTAATATGGCTGCTTCTGCAGCATTGCCTTCTTAACACTTGTACAGCAAGATGACTTGGTGAGCTACTCATCCGACATCAATAGAAAAGATGTCTGAATTCTTCCATCATTTTGTTTAGCACAGGAAAAGTTGTTGTAAGACCTGAAACTCTTCTGAGTTAGAGATCACAACTACTCTTGTCATCTATGATTACTTCCTATTTCTAACATTATGGAGTTACTCAGAAAAATGAAATCAAAGTGCAACACAGTATATGATGAATTTGGCATCAAAATTCCTAATGATTGCAGTGGTTAATATTACATATCCCATTTCCATTTCAGAGAAAAGTACGTACCTAAACTCTGGAATTGGGCCACTGCTGTCTACCTGCACAAAAGCTAATCTAAATACTATGCATGATTATTCATAGGTTCATAGGTTGATGCTAGGCTATCTGCCCTAGGGCATTTATAAGCATAGCCAGAGAATGTTTGGCTTTCGCCACCCTTTTAGATTAGTTGACTGTGCCTCTGTATAGTAGGTCACAGAAGGTAGCCCTTTTAAGGTTTGTTTACTGGACCTCTGTCAAGCAGCGACACAGAAGAGATCCCAGGGGTAAACTTACGATCCCCCATCCATTCGTCAAGATTTCTCTTGAAGAGGGTCAGTGAGAGGCTCTGCCTGACATGGATTGGGATTTTGTTCCAGAGTGAGGGGAGCCTCTGGGATATGAATCTGTCCTTCCAGCATGTCCTATTTATTTTTGTGCTGAGGTTCAGGTCCCTGGATCGTGTAGCTCTAAGGGATTTGGATTTCCTGAGGTGAAGCATGTCCATTAATACTGGGTTGGACATGGCTTTATACGTCAGACACAGATCGCCTCTGAGTAGGCGGTACACAACTGAGCAGTGCTGGAGTTTATTTAGCTGAACTGCATAGGGCATCTGTTTGAGCCCCTTGATCCTCTTGGTGAGATACTTTTGGGGTCTTTCCAGTTGCTGAAGGTGTCTGGTAAGGTACATCCCAAACGGGGCATTGTACTCAATTATGGGCCTGATAAGTGATGAGTAGAGGGGCACAATGACCTCTCTTGATCTAGATGTGAACCCTTTCATGATAAGGTGGGCTATATAGAAGGCCTTTCTGACCGCCTTGGCAACGTGATTGTCAAAGGAGAGATTGCTATCTACTTGGGTCCCCAAGTCCCTAATTACTTCTTCCGTACTTAATGGATTACCACCTATATGGTAATTTGTGGGCACTTTGTTTTTCCCAAAGGGGATGACTATGCACTTTTTGGCATTTAGCTTTAGGCCATGGCTCTGGCACCAGTTATCCGTCTCTGTGAGACCCTTTTGGAGGATGCTTGTGTCAGTCGGAGAGTTGATTATAGCACCCAGTTTGCAGTCATCTGCGAACTTGGTCAGCCATAGTCCACCCGTGTTAGCCTGTACCTGGGAGAAATATATACCGAACAAGAGAGGTCCCAGGACTGAGCCTTGTGGGACACCACTTGTAACTGGTTTAGAGTCTGACATGGCACCTGCTATTCTGACCATGTGGGTTCTATCCCTGAGCCAGTTTGCAACCCATCTTGTGACATAGGGGTTGATATTTAAGCTGGTGAGCTTATTTATGTTGCCCGAGTGGGGTATTGTGTCAAAGGCCTTTGCGAAGTCCAGGTAGGCTGTTTGGACTACCATTCCTTCATCTATGGCTTTGGTAACTGTTTCAAAGAAGTCGACCAGGTTCAAGAGGCAAGAACTGCCCTTAACGAAGGTGAATTGGGAAGGATCCAGTGTCTGGAGGTTCCCAATGTCTTTGTTTATGATTTCCATGATGATATGTTCCATAGCTTTGCAGACCAGGCTAGTCAGGCTTATAGGGCGATAGTTTCCGGGGTCTGTTGTGGCACCACCTTTGTGGAGTGGGACCACTGTTGCTGTACGCCATTCCTTGGGAACATATCCTGTAGTAAGGCTGAGACTGAACAGTGACTTTATATGAGGGTTTAGTTCTTCTTGGAGCTTGTGTAAGACGCAGCCCGGGACACCATCTGGTCCCATTGATGCTGTGTTTTTAGCTTTGGAGAGGGCAGCTCTCATCTGCGCATCTGTGATCTCAGGAAGGCTACACTCTGTTGGGATAGACATTTGCTCTTTTGAGGAGGAAGGGGGGAGAGGTTTGCACTGAACCTTTCTGCCAGGATGTTGGCAATATCTGTGGGTTCAGTGAATTTTTTTGTCATTTTGCACTAACTCAGAGCATATCTTTGAGTTGCCTTCCAGGTTTCTGATATAACTAAAGAAGGCCTTGAGATTATCTTTAGTGTCTTGTGCAATTTTTCTTTCAAAGCTGGCCTTAGAAGATTTTATGAGGGATCGTAGTTTCTTGCTAGTACTGATCAGTGACGCCTTCCCGTTTTGGGATTTTGCTCTGTCATGTAGTAGCTTTCTCCTTCTGTTGTATAGCTTATTTATTGCCAGGGTCCACCAGACAGGTCTCCTGCCTTTGGAGGAGTGAGTCTTGGTTTTATTTGGGATAGCACGCTCCATGCATTCCTGTAGGTGTCCATAGAATGCTTTTGCAAAAGATTCTGCATTTTGGGCCGTATTGTCCACTGGTCCAGGGGCTTTGAATGATTCCACCTCAGTTTTGAGAAGTGTGAAGTTTGCTTTTGAGAAGTTCTTCACCGTGGTTTCCTTGGCTAGGGGTGGGGACGGAATATGGATGTCCAGTGAGATTTGTTTATGGTCTTATCTTACCAATGAGGGGTATACCTCTGGTGTGGAACATAGAGACCCCATGTTGGTGATGACCAGATCCAGTATGTTTTCCCCTCTTGTGGGAGTGGTGACCAGTTGTTCCATAGCATTTGAGTTTATAAATTCTAGGAACCATTGGGCGAGGGTGTTTGGGCTTGAGTAGTTTTCCCAATCGATGTTTGGGTAGTTGAAGTCACCCAATATAATAGTGTTTGGAGAGAACTTCATATTCTCCAGTGTTCTCAGGAAAGCTGAGTGAGGTTCCTGTGTTTGGGAGGGTGGTCTGTAGCAGGCTACAAATTGAAAGGCAGTTTTGCCCACTGTTAGTTGCACATGGATGGTCTCCGAAGCTTCGTGCAGTGCCACTAGCCTGGAGGTGTGGGTATCTTTGATAAATATGGATACTCCCCCTCCTTTTGTGGTTCGGTCCAAGTTTTGGGGTCAGAAAGCATGGTATGAAGTATAGCCTGGTAGTGCTGGGGTGCTCTCGGGAGCCTTGAACCAGGTTTCTGTTACTGCATAGATATCGATATTCATACTGAGGAGAGTCTCGAGTGCATGCATCTTGAGGTTTAGACTTCTGGCATTGAGCAGCATTACTCTTAGTTTTTTTTTTCTTTGTGTTGTCTATGGGGGTGGGTTTGTCTTTTGAGCCTTGCCTAAAAAAGGCACTATGGGGGAGGCAAGAGCCTTAGCCAGTATTCAAAAACCGAGGGGTGACAGGTGCAAGCCGTCCCTAGCGAAGCAACGTTGCTTGTCGAGCATGCCATCCCAGGCTGACAGACACTGGATCCCCTTTGAATGACACCAATACTTTAGCCAGTTGTTAAAATTGATCATTTTGTCTTTATACTGTGGCAGCATTCATGGTGATGGTAAGATGCTACCCAAGTTCAGGGTTATACCGGCCTGGGCTACATGATCAAAGAGCTCCTGTACGTCTTTTTTCATGTAGTCTAGGGAGATATGTCTCAGGTCATTCACACCAGCATGGACAATGACGCAGTCATACTTGTACTTGCTTTGGAGTGACCCGAGTGCTTGTGTTATGTGGCAGTTCCTGGCACCCGACAGGCAGCTTACAGTGACATTCTCCTTGTTCAGCCTGGTGAGTGGAACGTAAGTGTGTCTGTCAATAGAGTCACCTATTACAAGTGTATTAGGTGTATTGTTTAGCCTTAAGAGCTGTGACTGTGTGGCACACTGACTTTGTGAGCTATGTGCAACATGGATATTATTTCGTGGTAGGTGTTGCTTGGATGTCTACTTTGGAGGTCTCTGCTGCATAGGCAGATTTTTATTTAGATCCTCTGAGTATGTTTTTGTGTGTTTATGTGTTTGGTTTGCTGATGCGATAGGTCCATGTGAGACTGGATTTGTGGTGTGTGTGGTTACCTTCTCCTCCTGACAGGCTGTGCCAGTACTGGGTTGAGAGAGCTTAGCCTCCAGTTTGGCTATATAGTTGCATCTCTCACGTATATTTGAGCTTGTTAGGAGGAGGAGAGGGTGGTCTGTATACATAAGGCAGTTGCAACATTGCCTCAAGATTCCCAGATTCACCAGTTGGACTGGAGAGTAAACTTGAAACTGACCTTTGGACATGCCTGAATAATATAGGGAACTACTTATTGACTGATCAGAAAGAACCAATAGGGAGCAAGTGCTTAGAAGGAGTATAAGAGGATGTAGTGCTTTAGTTTGTGTTTACCTATGAGATTATTTATACGAGCAAGTGCAGGGCTTTAGAATGAGAATAGAGTGCTTAATTTGAGATTTAGAGCTTTCCACATCTCTTCTTAACCTACACTCCAAGGTTCTGGAAACAGCTACTTACAAGCAACTATTCAAATGCCAGCTATGACTGGTTTAACTGACTGCCAGAATAACTTTATACCAGTCAACAAGTTTCTTAGAAAGAATTTTGATAGTGGAAAAGCTGTCATGCCATCATTATTAGAATTATCTAAGTAATATTAAAGCATTAAGCACCTGTCAGTGGATCACCAATTTTCGAACCAATAGGAACAAGCAGGTAAAACTGGGAAAGTGATATCTAGCTGTCACACGATCAATATAGGTGCCCCCCAGGGATGTGTGTTCTCACCACTGCTTTTCTCCCTCTACACTAATGACTGCACCTCTAAGGACCCCTCTGTCAAACTTATTAAATAAGAAGATGATACAACTCTCATTTCACTCATCAAGAACTGTGATGAGTCTGCATTCAGACAGGGATGCTTGTTTGGCCTGCTGCTTTTACTGTATTCTAGCATGCCTTAGGGATGCCTGCTTGGCCTGCTTCTTTTACTATACTCTGGCATGCCTTGGGGATGCTTGCTCGCCTGCTTCTTTACTGTACTCTGGCATGCCTTAGGGATGATTGCTTGGCCTGCTGCTGTTACTGTACTGTGGATTGCCTTGGGGATGCTTGCTCAGCCTGCTGCTGTTACTGTACACCAGCATGCCTTAGGGAAGCTTGCTTGTCCAGCTGCTGTTACTGTACTCCAGTGTGCCTTAAGGATGCTTCCCTAAGGCACACTGGATTACAGTAACAGCAGCGGGACAAGCAAGCTTCCCTAAGGCATGCTGGTGTACAGTAACAACAGCATGCCTTAGGGAAGTTTGCTTGTCCCGCTGCTGTTACTGTACTCCAGTGTGCCTTAAGGATGCTTCCTCAGCCTGCTGCTGTTACTGTACTCCAGCATGGATTCATTATGCTTGCTTGCTGTTACTGTACTCCAGTGTGCCTTAAGAATGCTTCCTCAGCCTGCTGCTGTTATTGTACTCCGGCATGCCTTGGGGATGCTTGCTCAGCCTGCTGCTGTTACTGTACACCGGCATGCCTTAGGGAAGCTTGCTTGTCCTGCTGCTGTTACCGTACTCCAGTGTGCCTTAAGGATGGTTCCTCCGCCTGCTGCTGTTACTGTACTCCAGCATGGATTCATTATGCTTGCTTGCCCTGCTGCTGTTACTGTACTCCAGTGTGCCTTAAGAATGCTTCCTCAGCCTGCTGCTGTTATTGTACTCCAGCATGCCTCAGGGATGCTTGCTTGACCTGCTGCTGTTACTGTACTCTGGCATGCCTTAAGGATGCTTACTTGGCCTGTTGCTTTTAATGTACTCTGGCATGCCTTAGGGATGCTTGCTCAGCTTGCTGCGGTGGCTGTACTCCAGCATGCCTTAGAGTGCTTGCTTGGCCTGCTGCTGTTATTGTACTCTGGCATGCCTTAAGGATGCTTGTTTGGCCTGTTGCTTTTAATGTACTCTGACATGCCTTGGGGATGCTTGCTCAGCCTGCTTCTGTTACTGTACTCTGGCCTGCCTTAAGGATGCTTGCTTGGCCTGTTGCTTTTAATGTACTCTGGCATGCTTTAGGGATGCTTGCTCGGCCTGCTTCTGTTACTGTACTGTGGATTGCCTTAGGAATGCTTGCTCAGCCTGCTGTTACTGTACACCGGCAGGCCTGAGGGATGCTTGCTCAGCCTGCTGCTGTTACTGTACACCGGCATGCCTTAGGGAAGCTTGCTTGTCCTGCTGCTGTTACTGTACTCCAGTGTGCCTTAAAGATGCTTCCTCAGCCTGCTGCTGTTATTGTACTCCAGTGTACCTTAAGGATGGTTCCTCCGCCTGCTGCTGTTACTGTACTCCAGCATGGATTCATTATGCTTGCTTGCACTGCTGCTGTTACTGTACTCCAGTGTGCCTTAAGAATGCTTCCTCAGCCTGCTGCTGTTATTGTACTCCGGTATGCCTTGGGGATGCTTGCTCAGCTTGCTGCTGTTACTGTACACCGGCATGCTTTAGGGAAGCTTGCTTGTCTCGCTGCTGTTACCGTACTCCAGTGTGCCTTAAGGATGGTTCCTCCGCCTGCTGCTATTACTGTACTCCAGTATGGATTCATTATGCTTGCTTGCCCTGCTGCTGTTACTGTACTCTGGCATGCCTTAAGGATGCTTACTTGGCCTGTTGCTTTAATGTACTCTGGCATGCCTTAGGGATGCTTGCTCGGCCTGCTTCTGTTACTGTACTCTGGCCTGCCTTAAGGATGCTTGCTTAGCCTGTGGCTTTTAATGTACTCTGGCATGCTTTAGGGATGCTTGCTCGGCCTGCTTCTGTTACTGTACTCTGGCATGCCTTAGGGATGCTTGCTCGGCCTGCTTCTGTTACTGTACTGTGGATTGCCTTAGGGATGCTTGCTCAGCCTGCTGTTGTTACTGTACTCTGACATGCCTTAAGGATGTCTGCTCAGCCTGCTGTTACTGTATGCTGCCAGTGACGTATAGAATCACCATAGGAGCTCTAAACCTGTGCTGAACATTGACAATACTCTTGCGTGTGACGCCATCAGACTAGATGCCTAGATACGGACATCCAGACTCCTGCTTGGCATCACAACAGTGAAGCTGTTCTTTATTTCCAGTATACCCCCCTGGCTGCTTTGCATTCCTGGCCATAGCATCTTTAACTCTCTTCCCAGTCTCCTATCCTGCACTAAGATTAAGGGTCTACCTGCCTGGAGAATAAGGACCCCCACAAATATTACCAGCCACTCACCCTTAAAACTAATGGAACTTGCCATTCCTAGTTCTCAGTGATAAAAGTAGGATTTTTATGCTTGCAGAATCATGCTATTGACACCTATGCTATGTATAAATGGCTTATCTGAACTAAAGTGATTCTGCCTTTTCCTGTACTGTTGTGTGCACTTGTTATGACCTAATTAGAACTATATTCCTAAAATGTCTGCTTCTATCTGGTTTACTTAACAAACTGCTTGTGTCCCTGAACTATTTGGTTATATTATATATTACTTAGCAGAACATGACTGTAAACACTGTAATGCATTCCTAGCCTGTTTGTGTAAAGATACTCCCCGGGATTCATGAACCTTGTGCCAGGCGCACGCATAGCGTAGGCGTTACAATGCCAAATATGGCCACCGAGCGATTCAGGTACGATCCAATTCCACGTGCACTACCGGCGTGCATCGGATCTGCGCCGCCCCCGGCGTAGGTATGCTAAACGCCCCATGTGCGGTGTTGCACCATGCAAATGAAGGCATATAGCGATCCACGAAGTGGCACAGGCGTAGCATAAGGCCACGGCAATGTAAACCAAACAAAATGGTTTACATTTCCCCAAACACAACATAGGAGTAATGGAAGGCTGTCAGCCTCAGGTATCACACTGTTACCATATGGCAATGGCGAAATACACAGAGAATGTCAAAAGAAAACATGCACAACATGTAAATGATAACATAAATGGTATGTCCACAGAAACTCACAGCAGAACCCCAGGACATGTTTGTGGAAGGTGCAAAACAATGAAATAATATGACAATGTCATAAAACAGCAGCGTAATACACATCAGCTTCACAGCCATAATACACCATGGTATGCATGGAAAGCCACAACCATGGTGCAAGGGTTGCCAAGGACTCGCAGCAGTGTTCAGCGTGGTAACTATGAATTAGTAGTCAATGCCATGCAAATGAGGCAGATAATACTGAATCGCAAAACCCCCGCCGGCGTAAGGTTGTACCAAACGGCGCAGCGGTAATACGCCGAGGAGTGGCTCAGAGGGAATACATGTCACCTGCAGAGGGGTGTGCCACTGTAGGAGGAAGCACATTGGAGCTCAGCAAACCTTGGCTGTACATTATACATCACAGCTGCAGGACCGGCGTGAGGGGAAATAGCTGAGCTGAGAGCACACAATGCGCGCAGAGGTGCATGTGCACGAGGATGACTACGTTCCCTTAACCCAGTCATGTGACGCTCGCCCCGCAAATAACATCGGAAACAGGAAGGTGATGTTGAGAATATGAGGAAATGCGGAAGAAGTGTAATTGGAGTAATAATGAGCAATCAACACTAATCAACCCACGAAGGCCAATCTGCGGCAGCTGACAACTCTGCATGCAGAAACCTGCAAAACGGGATAGGGGAGGCATATGAATGCAAAGAAAGTAGGGGAGGTAGCAGATGGCAAAGAGTGAAGACCTGACACAGCAGAGCCAAGCAGACAGGCAGCACAATGGCGGCGGCACACACAATGCACGATATGCCATGTCCCAGAAACTAAACATGACAGGGCTCAGCAGGATGCATGCCAGGAAATAGTAGGTGCAACGTGCAGAAATAGTAAGTGAAGGTCGAAAGGTAATCCATTGCAGGCAAGAGTAATGCAACACCAAAGGCAACAGCGTTGCAGTGCCAACGGTAAAACACGGAAGATAATCCCCAGATACGGCCGTACAGACACACCCTATGACATCACCGGGTGTACAGCACAATAGTATAAAGTGTGAATGCACACAACACACAGACGCGTATTCCCAAACACCGCACCATAGGTGTAAACACACGGGGAACTTTTAAAATGTACATGTTGGGTGCGGCCGTGGCCGTGATCCATCAGCATGTGCTAGAGACAGACGGTGTTGTGGAGGAGGGTGCCGACAACTACCGTAGGCCTCAGAGGAGAAGGAGAGTGTTCAGACCAAGGGTAACCTACCAGGGGCTACAAGACCTGGAGATAGTAGAGCGTTACAGGGTGGATAGGGACACGTTACAGCAAATAGTGGAGCTGTGCCGGCCACACCTGAGAACAAGAAACAACAGAGGGGAGCCCATCCCAGTCGACACAAAGGTATGTGTAAGCTTGCGAATACTGGCCACAGGTACCTTTCAAAGGCCAACTGGGGATATAATGGGTATCTCACAGGCATCAGCATCCAGGGTACTACACCAGTTTCTGGATGCCATGTTACCACATGCCAATGAGCATATATACTTCCCCAGATCTCAGGAGGAGTTGGCTAGCAATATGCGCCACTTCCACCGTGTGGCACAATACCCGGAGGTACTGGGTGCGATAGACTGTACGCACATACAAATCAAGTCACCACCTGGGGAGCAGGGTAGATGCTACATAAACCACAAGGGATTCCCCTCCATCAATTGCCAGGTCGTGTGCAATGCGCAGGGCATTATCATGGATGTGTGTGCTGGCAGCCCTGGAAGCTACCACGATTCCCATATCTGGCATGCCTCACAGCTGTACCAGGTATTCGTCAGGGGGGACATCCCACAAGGCCACCTTGTGGGGCATGCTGGCTATGCACTGGAGCTGTGGATGATGACTCCCATCAGAAATGCACACACACACATGCAAGAACGCCATAATGAGGCACACGCACAAACCAGAGTAATCATAGAGCATGTGTTTGGGATGCTCAAATCACGGTTCCGGTGCCTGGATACATCCGGTGGAGCCCTGCAGTACTCTCCAGGCACATGTGCCCACATATTCATAGTATGTGCCATGCTACATAATATGATCCTGCGGAAGCAGCTGCTGCAGGGACATAATGGTGAAGGGACACAAAGCCCACCACAACTGCCAAGGCCAGTCCAGGCACAGTGGGTTCAGGACCATGAACACACTGTGGCAGCCCCAGTAGGCAGACGGAGGCATACCCAATATGCCTATGCCCTGGCAAAGAGGGAACGTATAGCACATACTCTGACAGCGTAGGCCCCATGGACTGACACCTCCCCACCTGCACACACAGTGAAATGGACGGCACACAAACATGACCACCTGTAAAGTGTACCGTATGGGTGGCCCCATGTGTGACTCCAACATAGGCAGCCCCCAAACACTGTATACCCAACAGCCAGTGGAGCATGGAACGCCAACACCTGAACAGTACACGGGTCCTACAGTAGACGGCATTGCTGTATGCTGCCACGTTCACCGCAAGGTGTATACATATAAACATATATACATGTGCATATACACATATGTAGATAGATATAATTGCATATATAGAAATATATGTACACATATACACATAAGTACTACAGTTAAGACAGGGAATCAGAGGGATGTAAGGTGACTGAGATGTAACACGCAACATCTGTACAAAGTATACTTAGTGAAACGACAACCTGAGCATCCGGGAGGTTTAACAGAAGAGGATACCACCAACCATGGAATGGGCAACATACCGAAATGCATATCCGCGTGTCGGAATGATCGCCAGACCACAGTACTGGAACAGTACATGCGCGGGTAATAGTATGATGATATGAGGGGGAGGTAGACACCGCCGCCGGTGTCGCGGCCCACGCAGGTACTGTGTGCAACCGTCCCCGTGAGTGCCGTAGTATGTGTATGTGTGCGGTGAGGGTGCTGTGTGTGTTGCTGTGCGAGTGTAATGTGTGTGTCTCTGTAATATGTGTATGTTGGTGCCATGTAAGAGGCAGAGTGGAATAATATGTGTAGGCATACGGTACACTAGCCACAGTCATATGTACACCAGTAATCCCAAAGTAGTAGTGAGAGCCCCACCCCGGCTAGGCGTGTGGCGACGTAGAACGATACAAAGTGACAATGTCCCAGATCGTAGCACAGGAATATACCTCACAGGAAATGGAAAAGACGTATGTACGACACCGATATGCTAATTGCAAAACGATACGTCGGCAAAGTCACACAGCAATAGGTATGTACCGCGGAAATATGTATGTGCTACCCCAGTACTGACTGTGGCCACGTCACGGCCCGTAAACACCGCTGTGTGTTCTACAAGTGTCAAACAAGCAATCCCCACCTGAACAGGTGGCAACCACTGGCAAACAGGCCATCCCAAGAACAGGACCACAATGACTGTAAATATCTGGGACAGAATGATAAGGGATAGTCGTCACGTACAAACAACCGCTGATATACCACAGATGTGACGGAGGAATACATGCATGAAGCACACACGCAGGCGATACCAACACCACATGACAACAACACAACCAACACTCCCATACCAACAGACAATTAACTGTCAACTCTCCAGGCAGGGATGGAGCACACAGACAACCATACCGTATGTAGAGATGCAAGGCCCACAACCCGTATCCGTCACCTACAACCTCCGATATCCCCCATCGTACATATTAAAGGGATACAAACCGTAATAGCAGCATAAACGTACAGGCAGTCAATGACATCTGCATAACCGCAACATCTCGCGTGGGAAACACAATCAAAGGCGGATGCATACTTGCATGCATTGTTTAAAGGAATACAACAGCCATGTTACACATCCGAATGCAAAACGCCATCAACAGACGTCGTCAGGACAGGGACACACACATGTCGAACAAAATACTATACCCAACACACACAATCCACGGCTAACACCACTGCGAAATGTACCTGTCGCCACACATAGCAGCTGCAGTAACACATAACATAACACAATACAGACCATCTCCACAAAGGTAGGGCAAATAGCCAACGCCCAGGTGAGGAATCCAACCATACCCCAGTTACGACGCGTAATGTCCGAATGGAGTAGATGCACAGGTGATATGCACACAATTACTCACGGAGGAACAGCAATTGGTGGGATGAACCCACATGTTGCAGGTATCGACGGATATAAGGATGACTCCCAGGATATTCAAACCGTATGCTCATACCGAACCAGCAGTGTATAACCAAAAGAGAAATAAAAAGGAAAACCGATACACGGAATAAAACACAGAACAAAACACCGACAAGGTATGTAGAACACACGATATGTACTGGTGTGTAACGCATGATGTGTATGACGAAGCTGTACTGTATGTGAATGGTGTTTGTAAGTAATGACACTTGTCCATAATGCAGAGAGTGGTGAAAGGTGGTTATGTAGTGCTATCCTGCTGAGCATACCAACGACTGTGGACACCGTGTGCACAGCAGTGGGACATCATGTACACAGCTGAGACACCACAAGGGCTGCCACAGGGGGGCATTACAGAGAACAATGCCAGACCACATGCTGATGCTGGCAGTGGATGTCCAACAAGGAAGTGCCATAGCAGGGGATAGGACATGAATGTATACTGTCACAGCACACATGTGTATGGGCATATACCGTCGATGACATATGTAATGTGCGGCCGACGTGCACGTATGCCTTGCAGTAGGGGATACTATGTCAACTATGTGTAATGTAAAGCTGTCAGGGTGGATATGACAGACATTATACACAGTATCACAGGCATATCATGCATAATGGAGGTATTGCCTATTGGTATGTACAATAACAGGATACATATGGCCTGTAGGTATGGGACAGAGTAGTAGCATCATAGCCATCCAAAATGGAAGGTACACCAAGCAACCATGTCCAAAGGATCTGTAGCAGGTGCACTGTGGGCAACAATGAAGTCTGGCAGGTCCATGTGTAAACACATGTGCAGTGTACACAGTAGTGTCACCTCCCCATGGTAGTGTCCTGTGAACAGCAGAGGCGGGTGTCAACTGCATGTCTACACAGTACCGCTGCTGTGGTGGTACCATGACCACATGTCACCCAAACAGCAAGGGAGGTATCACATGAACAGTGCCACTGTGTGTCCCTGTGGGATGTGCACAGGACCTATGTTCCACAGCATGGTGTGTGTTGTGTCTGCGGAAGTAACACAGAAGGCCATCCCATGCAGTGTGGCATGTGTGCACATATCCATGAGCAGTCCGTTCACACCGCCCACCGCAACTGTCATGTATGAGGAGTATATGCATCAGTAATGTGGAGGACATGGTCCGTGTCAGAGCAGAAGACACCCCTGTGTATGTGGTATGCAGATGTGTACAGATGTGTTTCCCGTCTGTCATCCGCATATGTAAACCGTCCAAGCCTGGTACACATCGTGGCATGACAATGCTGCGCCATGTAAAGTTGTAGCCGTTGTGGAAGGTACACCATAAATGTGGTATTTTACCCTTGACCGTGTGTAGATGTGTGTATGCCACAGGTACAATGGCTACCTATGTACCAGCATAACACACAGTACAGATAGGTGTGGCCCTGCAGAAGTGTATCCATGCCACAGTGGAATACGGTAACCACAGAACCGTGAGGGGCATATGTGTGTGTACAGCAACCATGTACAATGTGGGGGATAAATGTATCTCCAAACACCATCATACTAGGTGACTTCAACTACCCTAATATAGACTGGGAACACTACTCAAGCCCAAACACTCTAGCCCAAAGGTTCCTGGAGTTCATAAACTCAAATGCCATGGAACAACTAGTCACCATCCCCACAAGAGGAGAAAACATACTTGATCTCATCATCACGAACATGGGATCACAATGTTCAACACCGGAAGTATACCCCTCACTGGTGTGATCAGATCATAAACTAATCTCGCTGGAGGTCCTCATCCCGCCCCCACCTGAAACAAAAAAGACCACAGTGAAAAACTTCTCAAAAGCCGACTTCACACTTCTAAAAACTAGTGTGGTCTCCTTTAAGGCCCCTGAGCCAGTGGTAAACATTACTCAAACTGCTGAATCACTTACAAATGCCTTCTACCAGCACCTACAGGACTGCATGGATCAGGCAATCCCAAACAAAACTAAGACTCTTTGTACCAAA
This sequence comes from Protopterus annectens, assembly GCF_019279795.1. Taxonomy (NCBI): domain Eukaryota; kingdom Metazoa; phylum Chordata; order Ceratodontiformes; family Protopteridae; genus Protopterus; species Protopterus annectens. The sequence goes on along the minus strand of NC_056743.1, from coordinate 360,150,490 downwards.
GGCAAGCAGCCAGTCTGGTGGACCCCAGCCATAAACAAGCTCTACAACAAAAGGAGGAAGCTACTACAAGATAGAGCAAAATCCTTGAAAGGTAAGACACCTTTGATCATTATAAGTAAAAACTAAGAGCTCTCATAAAATCATCCAAGGCAAATTTTGAGAGAAAAATCGCCAAGGATTCAAAAGACAATCATAAGGCCTTCTTTAGCTATGTTAGAAACCTAGGAGGAAACTCCCAGATATGCTCAGAATTAGTTCAAAATGATGTGAAGATTACTGAACCTACACACATTGCCAACATACTACCTGACAGGTTCAGTGCAAACTTCTCCCCTCCCCAAAAGGAGAGATATTTATACCAGAGGATTGTAGCCCCCAAACATCTCCAACGGCCAGGAGAGAACTACTCTCAGCAAAGCAAAAACACAGCAACCATGGTACCGGATGGTGTCCCCGGCTGTGTGCTCCATGAACTCAATGAGGAATTAAACCCGCAGTTAGGACAGCTGTTTAATCTTAGCCTCACCTCAGGATATGTACCCAAGGAGTGGCGACGCGACTGTGGTCCCACTTCACAAGGCGGTGCCTCCACCGACCCTGGAAATTACCGTCCCATTAGCTTGACAAGCCTTATCTGCAAAGCCATGGAGAGGATCATAATGGAACTCATAAATAAAGACATAGGGAACTTGCAGACTTTGGATCCAACCCAGTTTGGCTTTGTCAAAGGCAGATCATGCCTTTTAAACTTGGTTGACTTTTTCGAGACAGTCACCAAGGCCATTGATGAGGGAAAGGCAGTCCATACAGCCTACCTTGACCTGGCAAAGGCCTTCACACAATACCCCACTCAGGTATCATCAAAAACTCATCAGCTTGAATGTAAACCCATACATCACAAGATGGGTTGCAAACTGGCTAAGTGACAGAACCCACAGGGTCAGAGTTGCTGGAGCCATGTCAGACTCAAAGCCTGTCACAAGTGGTGTCCCACAGGGCTCAGTCCTGGGTCCACTCTTGTTCGGCATCTACTTTTCTGAAGTACAAGCAAACACAGGAGGGTTATGGCTGACAAAGTTTGCAAATGACTGCAAACTGGGCGCCATAGTCGAAAACACATCTGACACAGATATCCTTCAGAAGGGCCTCACAGAAACAGATAACTGGTGCCAGAGCCATGGCCTAAAGTTAAATGCCAAGAAATGCATAGTCATACCCTTCGAAAAACAAGGTTACCCCTAGCTACCATATAGGTGGCAATCCACTGAGCACAGAAAAAGTCATCAGGGATCTGGGGACCCAGGTTGACAGTAGCCTTTCGTTTGACACTCATGTTGCTAAAGTAGTTAGGAAAACCTTCTACATTGCCCATCTGATCATGAAGGGATTCACATCTAGATCAAGGGAGGTCATCGCCCTGTACTCATCACTCATTAGACCTATGATTGAGTACAATGCCCCATTCGGAATGTATCTGACCAGACACCTGCAGCAGCTGGAAAGGCCCCAAAAGTTCCTCACCAAAAGGATAAAGGGTCTCAAAATATGTCTTATGCTGCCCGACTGAAAGAACTCCAGCTCTATTCAGTCTCATACCGCTTGCTCAGAGGTGACCTGTGCCTGACATATAAGGCCATGTCAAACCCTGATTTGATGAATATGCTTCACCTCAAAAATCTAGATCCCTCAGAACCACAAGGGCGGAGACTTAAACCTTGACACGGTTATTAATAGAACATGCTGGAGGGACAGATTCATCACCCAGAGACTCCCTATGCTGTGGAACAAAATCCCGGTACATGTGAGGCAGAGCACCTCGCTGGCCTTGTTCAAGAGGAATCTTGACCAATGGATGGGGGATCGCAGATATACCCCAGGGATTACTTCAGTGTCACTGCTTGACAGAGGCACAGCAAAATAATAGGCATAGTTTTATTCAAACTAAAGGGGTGGCGAAAGCCAAATAACTATGGGCTAGGCTTATAAATGCCCTTGGGCAGATAGCCTAGTATGAACCTATGAACCTATGAACCTATGAACCTATGTATGTACGGGGCCAGTATCCATGTGATAGTCAGTGGGTGAATGTTGCTATGCAAAGGTGATGTGCATGCACCATGTGTCATGCATCCTGATGCCATGGAACCCACAGGATGTATCCGCCACACTGACACCCGTATGGTCGGTATCAGTATGAGCTGGTGGAGCAATAATGGCACCAGGTATGTAGCTGTGGGATATCTAGGCATGGACAGTACTCTGTGACAGCATGTTGTGTATGTAAGCAAATAGTGAACATGAGGAGCCCCATGACTGAGGACTGTGTAATGCCATATGTATCTGACATGTAGTAGCTACTATGATATGCTTGCACCACTGTGTGTCCTGTCCATGAGTCATATAGCCTAACATCCTGGGACACAGGGTATGATGTGCAGGTGGATGTGTATGTTGGCAATACCAGAACGTGGAATGGTGCTGAAGGGCAATGTGAGGACAACGTCCGATGTGTTGGCCTCCGTACCACCCCAACCACCCATGCAATGGCACAACAGGTGGCCAGCATGTGTATGTGGCATGCTGGGGCACACACAAGCCCAACAAGGGTGCCAGGTAAGGCATGGAAGCCATCAATGTGTGCATGAAGCATGTTTGTGAGGATGTGCCCCAGTGCTATTCAGAACGGTCCAGTCATGGGTGTATGACTGCAGTCCCACACGTGCAATGCAGTGCCACCCATGGGTAGTGTGAGAGATGCGGCTGCGCGGCGGTCAAGGTACACAATGTCTGACAACAGGCTAGCAGTGAATATAGTGGGCTGGTGCGGAGACACATACCAAACAAGTTGGTGGGACATAACAGCCAGGGACATCGGAAGGTGACATTGGGCCAGTGTCCCAGGACATAATGTGTGCATGTCAGTACCATGTATGTGTCCACAGGGACACTACGATGTCCATGTATGGATTGCGACCCTGTAGTGATTGAGAGTGTGTATTGTTGGTAAGTACACCATCGCCTGGCACGTTGCCAACAATATCCCGGTCTGCAATGCCTGGGTGACTATTGTATGTGACATTGAATGTGGATGTAGCCAAACAACACAGACATACCACCACTCTGCCTGAGGCCCCACACTGCAATGTGTGGCAGTCATGTGTAGGTTGCTAGCCTTGGAGCATGTGATGGACCTCGAGGACCCACCACGGCTGACAAGTGATGCACCCCACACATGTGAATATACACCACCATGCAACAGCCTGCACATGTGCTCGTACATCAGATGTGCATGGAACATGACCACCACCGTGGCGTCTGTGAAACGGGCAGTACCGCCATGTCTCTGTGTGGAATAGCATGGTCCCTACCATTGTGTACATGCTACGGAAGCGCACTGTGGTATGTGTCAGCATATGTATGTACACTGTCCATCTGCTGGGGTGTCATGCCATTAACAACTGCTGTAAGCAGACGTCAGTAGTACTGGCTGTAGTACACATGTTCTGTGTATGCTGCGATGGGTGTTTTTCCAGGGTGTGGCTAGCAGGGCCGTGAAGCATATGTGTTCATCCACCAAAGGGGGGATAACCCCAAGTGCAACACACCAGACACATGGAGGTATTGTGCATGCTGAGGGTAGTGTAGGTATGGTATGTGTCGTGTAATGTGTCAGCCAGATGGGTGGAGTGCACGCCTCAAGCATGTGTAGGTACATGGGTGTCTATTCTAGGGAAGTGTGGGTTGCTGTCAGCACATAGCAGTATCAGCTGTCTGAGGCCCAATGTACAGTATAACAACACAGACAGCATGTAACCTGTAGTGTACAATGTCAACTCTGTTGTGTGTTACAATGTGTGTAGTGGTCACAAACACGGGTATCTGCACATTGAGCACCTATGATGCATTGTGTTCGGCAACTATCCAGGATGTGTGCAAATCACTGTGTGATGTGGGATCCCCTCACCTGTGAGTGTTGCAGTCCAGGTATGTGCCTGGGAGGTACGATCCGTGTACAATCTGTACTCGCAGGCATGCTGCGCAGAGCATGGAGGCAGGTCCCAGTCACTGCAGATAAATGTGAGTGGTGCAAAAGTGTGTGTGCCTTGCTTGTGTGCAGCACAGTGGAAGATGCAAGTATTGTCCCACATGACCCCATGCCGTGCCTGCCTGTTACAACCCTGCCGGAGACAGTTATGTGACACCGCCACAGAGGCAGTATAGCATGTGAAGATGTACATGTGTGCTCCACACCCCAGGCAAATGGCTGCAGGTCATGTGTGCCACAGCAGTGTGGTCGACCAGGACTGTCATAGTGGTCAGATACCACATGCCTGTATAATGACAGTATGAGCATAGGCAACAGTTGCAGTGACACAGTAGGTCAATGTACAGTGTCCCTGTGTTCAGACCACTGCCTACTGTACACTTGGCTAGACACACACCCAGAGGGGATGGCACTGGTGAGCCATCACATGTCCCAGTAGATGTAGCCTGTGTAATGCCATCACAGGGCGGTCACAATAACACGTTGTATGAGAGATATATTGTAACAGGTGATGTGTCATGTGTGCATATGTTGAGTTGCACAGCTGTTCACACGTCCGCAACATAGCAGTGCATGATGCCTAGTGTAACATGATGTGTGGAACTGCACTGTGATCCACAACAGGGTCATCCGAGACAGGTGTGTTGTGAATGGTGTAACCCATGGTTCCACGGGATATACACCGGTGCTGTTGGCTGCCATGCTGGGGGCCACCAGTGGTGCCTACAGTGGTCACACAGACATACTGCACACATTGTTCTGGCAGGAATGTCCATTGTTGTAGATGATGTGTTACTACGTGAAGGTAGGTGTGTGTTGTGAATGTTACCCATTCAGATGTGACCATCAGGTGCAGTCATGGTTGTCGACAGCATCACACCCATCCACAGCTGTCAGCACCCTGTCCCCAGACTGGGTATCAGCCGCCCTCGTACCGTGTGACTAATGTGCAGATGGCGGAACACCTACTACTGGCTGGCTAACACTGTCATCTAGGAAGGCTATGTGATGGCTGGGATACGCTGTTCTAATGTATAATGATGGTATCCCAATGAAGTACATGGAATCACATATAGTAAGCCATGGCTGGCATGTAATCCGTGTACAACAATGACTGCATGACAGACACAAGCAATGTGGAGCCATGTTGAACATGCACCCGTGAGAACACCGAATGGGGTATGTTGCACGTATCGATGTACAACTGTCAGCTATGGGCACAGCATGGATGCAGATGCACATCCCCCACAGGCAGTACCGCTCCATGTTGGTAGGGGGACATTGCACGAGTACATGTGACAGTTGCTGTACCGCCACATGTACTGCATATCCGTCATATAGGGGTAGCAGTGGTACGTGACTGTCAGACATGCCTGTACATATGACCATGTCCCACAGGATATGTGTTACGTGTGTACAACACCTGTTGTACCGTCATCAAGCTGTAAAGTGTATGGCTGCCAGTGTACCCATGTGGCATGTTGTGCAATGGGTGCAAAGGTACGCAGTAGCACATTGCATGCCCACATGTCCCACACAGGTGCATAGCCTGAACATACAATACAAATAGGGTGTTGGATGATAGCAACACACAAGAGGTGATGGGTACGGGTGGCAACCCACTACCACCTGTCCAGGTAAGGTGTGCATGTCCATGACACATTAGCACCTGAGATGTTAGCAGTACAGCTGTACAGGGCGGCATGCATATTCAACCACTGATACCCTTGTGTGTTCCACCACTGGCCCGTTGACAGACAGACAACAACACAATGTGCAGCAGTGACATGTGCACAGCACATCACCGCTGGCCACAGTAGAACAGGGTTACCGTGTAGACACGTGCACAGAACATCTGTGCCAGCCACAGTCAAACACGGTATGTGTTGAACCCCACCGTCATTGTAGCCCATGCCACAGACAGATGTTCATGCATCTGTGTATGTACGGCTGGGAATGTCCCTGGCCTAGCAGTATAGCTGTGTCAGTATTGCGAACAACATACTGAATGGGCAGGGTGTGTGAGGTGTGCGTCATACGTGTATGGCCCGATGGATGATACCACCAGTGCCCCCGCTATGTGAACATCCTTGTCCCCATAAATGGATACCTATGCTGTGCCCAACACTACGGTCCCTGTGGGAGGGATGGTGCTGTGTGGTGCACCTGCCTACATGGCGGTGGCAGCAGGCACTGGATGTAGACATATGTGGTACCCATGTCAGGCCAGGGTACCATCCATGTGCACGGGATATCATTGTGCGGGCACATACAGCACTGTGTTGAACAATATCACAGCACATAGCACCTGTCAGGGGTAATGTGTATGCATGGATGTGCGATTCTAGCATGCACCATACACACCCCCACCAAGCAGCATGCTGCCTACCTTGCAGAAGGCCATTGTCCACACCATGATGATAGACATGTGTAATGTCCATATACACATAGCAATGACATATGGAATGGACAGCCACCCTCCCAATACCAGTATCCCCCAGGTGGGACACATCTCTGTGCCATGTATGTGACATACCCTGCCATACCATGCAGCCCTGTCCAGCAAGGCTGCACGTACCATTACAGTCATACATGGTGCGATGGCCAAATGGCACTTGCACTATCGACTGTCTAGAGCAGTAATGTGGCACTGATGCACCTTGTGGTGTCACAGGTGCTGTGTGTTGCCATGTACAACGTGCGCGAGCACATGCTATGTATGACCATCCCTGCCAATGTCATATGATTACACAATGTCCCATGTGTATCACATGTGCAATACAGGCGAGCTGTGGCAGGTTGTCCAACACCTGTACAGTGCTGTGTAGATGTACATGGCACAACACATGCATGTACAGGTGTCCACGTGTATGTGTGCAGTGCCACCGCTGACGTCCATAATGGCTGCGTCTGTGATGCCTAGCGACATATTCACAGCATCCAGGTGAACAGTAGAACTGTGCGCACATTGGGACATGTGCCAACTGGTATGAACACAGGTGCAGGCAGGTACACATGTCCACAGCAGGTTACCATCAACATGGTGTGTGTACAGTGTGATGAGTTGACACACAGATATGATATGATACCCGCTGCCTAATGGTGTGACAGCAATATGTCAGCTGTGTCAGTGCCATGATGCATCACAGAGATTACTGTGCAGATGTCGTACATGTCATAGCAATGTATGTCCAGTGGTATGCCAGTACAGCAGTGTAAATGTGACCTGTCACCATCATTATGTCTTACAGATAATGCCACGTTCACGGCTGCCAGCCTTCAGCCGCCAGGAGGATGACGTAATCATACTGTTGTTCCATGACAACTATGACCTGCTATTCAGCCATGTTCCACAGCAAGCGCAGCAGCGGGATGACCTGTGGCAGGATATGCGCAGGAGGGTGAACAACGTGGGTGGCAACAACCACACCTACCAGCAGATACGCCAACACTGCATGGACCTAATACGGCATGCGAAACAGCATGCCGCCGCAATTGCCAGAGAACAAGGTGGAACAGGTGGTGGGCCACCAATCCAGCCCCCACTCACACACACAGAGGAGCTCCTGGCCAGTCTGGGAACACCCAGGGAACACCATGCAGAAACACTAGCTGCCATTGTGGAGGTGGGTGTCTCCCAACCAACCAGCCTGGAGATGCCTGGTAAGTCAGTCTTGCATATGTGTATGATATCTGCCATAGGTGTGGGTGTCACAGTACACCACGTAATGTACCAACACATGCCACGTATATGGGCACACAAGCTGCATACTACAGTATGGTACATTGTGTTTGCAGACGTGTGCATAACACATGCTATCACACAGGTACATGATGTGACATGCACAGTGCTTACTGTGGCTACAGTCATGGATAATGTTTATACTGTTGTGTCGCCCCTATACAGGTACCGCTGGCGTGTCGCACAGACATGGGTCTGTCGCAGGTGAGTCTGTTGTTAGTAACAGGCATGTTACAGTGTATGGATATTCGCCATGTGGCCAGGTATAACATGCATACCTGGGTTCTGCTCCAGTCACGGTATACAGGTTGCACCACCAGACACACACGCCACCCATGTACAGTAGATACAACCGTTAGTATACACTGGCATGAAACCACGGTACCTGTCAGTGTGATATGTGCAGTCAGCTATGCATACAATGGTGGCGGTGTTCTACAATGGATGCATATGTAGTATGCATTGGAACACCATTTGTGGTACGCACACAGTGCCACATAGTGAGCTGTGATCTGGTCAGCACACAGGTGTTACCAATGTGACATATGCCCCTGCATTGTGTGCGCACATTGTGACACAGCACATGACATGTCCCATGCCCATGGTGTTCTGTCTGCAATATTGTCACACCATGACATGACCTACGCCCGACATAGCAAACACCCACACTGTTGTCTGCATAGCCCTCTGGATTGTGACACCTCCGACCTGTATGGGTGTATGCCACATGGGCCACCACAGGGATGGGTACACAATGGCCATCACACACAATTGTCCATGACCCAGTCAAACATGGCCATGGGTGTCAGCCACAGGCATGTTGCCACACAGTACATTTGTAGTGGATAGACACCGTTGCACATTGTCCACACATAGTGCAATCATAGCTGTAGTGGACCACCTGTACATGTGATGTGGTACACCAGACAACCGGAATGCCTGTCTGCAGCCACCGGAGGTGCCACCAATGTCTACCATATACGTGCTGTGGAACAGCATGACTGTGTTGCAGACATGGCAATGCAATGCGTCCATGTTAAGCATCGCACTGAAACATACCCGTGTCCTGCTGCCATGCAGTGGCACAGTGCCTGTACTCCCCACTGTATAGCTATGTACACGGCTCACACCAACCACACCTGCACAGACATCTTTGTTACATATGCAACCTATCTGTAGCCTGTACACATAACACTGCACTGTGACACCCAGTATGATGTGGTGCATGTGGTGGGACACCATTGACACATGTCCACATGTTACCGCACATGTCGGTGGAGTACATGTCAAAGAGACGCCAGCCATGTGTACTGTTAACCTGCCTGTGGCCACACGGTGTATCACGGTGATGCATGCAAACTACCCTGAATGTGTGTACTGCATGCCTATTGAAATGACACCTGCTTGATGTAGTGTGCACCCCAGGGCAGTATGCATACTACCACTATTAATGTCTGGCCTGCATTCTCTGAGCTGTGGTGTGGGAATGCTGCATGCCATCTGCAATATCACATGCATGATGTGTCTGCGTGTGTGTGTGTCTGCGTGTGTGTGTCTGCGTGTGTGTGTCTGCGTGTGTGTGTGTCTGTGTGTGTGTGTGTGTGTGTGTGTGTGTGTGTGTGTGTGTGTGTGTGTGTGTGTGTGTGTGTGTGTCTGTGTGCATGTCTGCGTGTGTGTGTGTGTGTCTGCGTGTGTGTCTGCGTGTGTGTAATGTATCTTACAGTATGTCTTTGTATTCACAGGTGGTGTAGGTACGTTCCCCTCCTGCGGTCCATCTGATGCTAGTGTCCCCACAGATACTAGCGGTGATGACCATATGCATGAGGTACAGGCAGGGTTGTCAGGGGCGGAAGCTGTGCCATTGGTTACCATCCCACCTATGTCCCCCTCATCCCTGCACACGGTTCTGATGCCGACACATACCGCATTACCATTGCCCATAGAGGAAGGACAGTCAGCGTCTGTTGGCATTGAGTAGGAATGTGTGGTGGCTACAGAAGGTGCGCATACACACCATGTTGCCAGTGTAATGACTGGTGATGTGCCACACGGGCATGTGGCTGGTGCTGCTCGGAGGAGGACCTCTGGCAGACATGCACCTGCTGTACAGGGTGCAGCAGCTGGTATCACCAGACGCATGTTCCAGACTGTAATGGCGGCACAGGCATGTGCCGAACGGCAGAACCAAGAAGGGCAGAGGCTGCAGAGGGCTGCAATCCGTACCCTAAATGAGAACATCCAGTCATTGGCGAATGCTCAACAGCAGATTGCTAATGTACTGGATAGGCGATTAGGTGAGATGGTTGGAATCCTCGACCGAGGCATGTCCATCCGCGAGCGTGAGCTGTCTGTGCTGGAACACCTGGTAGGGGTGAGGCGTAGGACACGTGGCCATAGGCCAGTGACACCACCTAGTGTAGGCCGACGTGTGCGTGCCACCTCTCATGCCCACTCACACAGTGCCGGTAGCAGCAGCAGTGCAGCTGGTGCTACATCGACCACACCAGGACACAGCAGGCCACGTGGACGTGGCCCTGGCCAGTCCCAGTGTGGACACGGTTCCAGCGGACATGTGTCATCGGAGAGTGGCCACTCCATACCTCCACCCGGTAGTGCCCGTGCGACCCCAGGCAGGCACGGGTCACGTGGCCGCAGACGGACACAGTGAGCCATACAACCTGCACTGTACAGTCTGGGGCTGCCAGGTATACCCTGTGTAGGCATCACATATGGCTGAACTGTGTACACACATACCCACACACGGCAGACACAACTGTAGGGCTCCACCACAACCACATGCATTCTGCACAGTCATGCCCAGTAAATGCACCGGCCCTTACACACACACATGATGTCATCCATTGGTACAGCCTCTGCCCCTGGCACACATATCACCCTGTGCATATGATGAAGCCTCTGCCGCATCATTGTCATCAACACCATTGGTGCACGGTTATGCAAATATATTCTGATGCACAGGGTGGACAAGATAGTGAAAGGTGTATGTGATACCTGTGTACGCATAGCGTGTGATGTGTATGTTGCAGTGGTTGTGTATGACAAGTGACAGGTGCATATGTGACGTGGGTGTGTACTGTCATCATGCAGCAGACATACCATGTAGTGCAGGTGCAGCATGCATTGAGCTGTGTACACGGTATGTGTGATGGTTAAATGTGTAGCACCATGTTGGTTCTGTTAACCTGTATGCCTCATATGGTGTACTCGCATGTGCCTACTGGGAGCACTGTTATCAGTCCCCCATGTGTAGTTGTGGGTTACTCACAGACACATCTGGCAATATCAGCATACCACATGTACCCGCAACCTGCCTGGACACCTACATAGGTACATAGGTGCATGGGTACATACTAGGCTATGTGCCCTACGGCATGTGTAAGCCTAGCCAGAGTGTGTGTGGCATTCACCACCCCTTAGGATGAGGATACTATATCCATTGGTCTGCTGTCCCTCTGTCCAGCAGTGACACAGAGATGATTTGTGGGGCATACCTACGATCCCCCATCCACACGTCAAGATTACTCTTGGACAGAGTCAGTGAGGGGCTCTGCTTCAGAAGGGCTGGGAATCTGTTCCGTGGTGTAGGGAGTCTCTGGGCGATGTACCTGTCCCTCCAGCACGTCCTATTTATATCCGTGTTGAGGTTTGTGTCTGTTGCTCTTGTGCCCGTGTTTGTTTGGATCCTAGGAGGTGGAGCATGTCCATGAAACCCAGGTTGAACATGGCCGTGTATGTCAGGCACAGATCATCTCGGAGACCACAGTATGAGATGGTATAGATCCGGAGTTCCCTCAGTCAGGCAGCGTGTGACATATGTTTCAGCACCTTTATCCCTGTGTTGGGGAAAGTTTGGGGTCCTTCCGACTGCCGCAGGTGTCGGTTTAGGTACATTCCAAATGGGGCGTTGTACCCAATCAGTGGTCTGATGCGTGAAGAGTACAGGGGTACAATGACCTCCCCTGATCTGGATGTGAATCCCTTCATGACCAGGTGGGCACTGTGGAATGTCTTCCCAAACACATTGGCAATGTGAGTGTCAAGAGAGGTTACCGACAAGTTGGGTCCCCAGGTCCCTGATCACGTCTACCGTGTTTAATGGATTACCACCTATGTGGTAATTCGGGGTTAACTTGTCTTTCACAAAGGGTATGTCTATACCTTCCCTGGCATGTTGCTTCAGGCCATGACTCTGGCACCAGTTATCCATTTCCATGAGACCTCAGGTGGATGTCTGTGTCTGATGGGGTGTTGATTATGGTGGCCGGTTTGCAGTCATTTGCATACCTTGTCTGCCACGATCCCCCTATGTTTGCATGCACGTTGGAAAGTTGAATGCCAAACAGTAGGGGGCCCAGGACTGAGCCCTGTGGCCCACCACTCGGGACCGGCCAGGAGCCTGAAATGGCAATAGGAACACTAACCGTGTGGGTTCTGACCTTCATCCGGTTGGCAACCCATCGTGTGACATATGTCTCTACATCTACGCTGGTGAGGCTTTCTATGATGCCCGTGTGGAGTTTGGTTCGAACGCTGTCGCCAGGTCACTGTAGTCTGTGCGAACCAACGTACCCCCATCAATGGCCTTAATGACTCTTCCGAACAGGTCGACCAGGTTCAGGAGGCAGGATCTGCCCTTGACTAAGCCGATGGGGGTATGTTCCAGTATTTGTCATTCCACAATGTCTTCATTTATGGGCTCCATTATGGTCCCCTCCACAGCTTTGCAGACACGGCTCACCAAGCTTATAGGGCAGTGATGTCCAGAGTCCATAGGAGCACTGCCTTGGTGGAGTGGGACCACAGTTGCCATATGCCATCCATCAGGTATGTAGCCTGTAGTAAGGCTAAGATTAAACAGCAGCCTTATGTGCGGGTTGAGGCCCTCATTGAGGTTGTGTAGCACTCAGCCGGGGACACCGTCTGGTCCCATTGATGCTGTGTTCTCTGCTTTACAGATAGCAGCTCTCACCTGGCCATTTGGGATGTTTGGGAGGCTAGACTCTGGTGGGATAGATACCTCGCCTCTTGGGGGGGAGGGAGGGTAGATGTATGCACGGTACCTGTCTGCCTGTTTCATGGGAATGTATGTGGGTTCAGTGATCATTGTACCATTCTGGACTAATTCTGAGCATAACTGTGAGCTTCCACCCATGTTCCTACCATAGCTAAGGAAGGCCTTATGGTTGTCTTGTGTGTCCTTTGCAAGTCCTGTCCCACAGGTGTCCTTGGATGATTGTATGGCTGAATGTATGTTACCGCCAGTATTAATCAGTGATGCCTTCCCTGGTAGTGATATTGCTCTGTCATGTAGTAGCTTTCACCTCTTGTTGTACGGTTTGTTTATGGCTGTGGTCCACCAGACCATGTGCCTGCCTTTGGTGGACAAGGTCCTGATGTTATTAGGGATTGCTTGATCCAGACATTCCTGTGGGTGCTCGTAGGAGGCATTTGTAAGGGTTTCAGCAGCGTGGCCTGTGTTTACCACTGGCATGGAGGCCTTGTAGGGTACCACACCAGACCTATGATGTGTGGGTTTCGCTGTGGAGAGGTCTTCACTGTGGTCTCCCTTGCCGGTGTTGGGGGCGGGATGTGGATCTCCAGTGAGATCACTATATGGCCTGACCTCACCATTGAGGGATGTACATCCTGTGTGGAGCATGTCGTCCCCATGCGTGATGATCAGGACTAGTACAGTTCCCCCCCTTGTGGGTATGGTGTATAGTCGTTCCACAGCATTCAGGTGTATGTAGGGTGTTGTGTCCTGGGTAATGTTCCTGATCTATGTATGGGTGGGTGATGTCACCTGATATGATGGTGTTGTGAGAGCATTCATACTCCCCAGTGTCTTCAGGAAGGCTGTGCGGGTATCCTGGGTGTGGGAGGGTGGTCAGTAGCATGCAACAAACCGTAGGGCAGTCCTACACATGGTTAATTGCACCTGGATGGTCCCCGCTGCTACGTGTGTTACTGCCAACCTGGAGGTGTGGGTATCCTTCATGGAAACGGAGACTCCCCCTCCTTCTGTGGTTCAGTCCGGGTTAGGGTCCTGAACGCATGATATGAGGTATGACCTGCAAGTGCTGGGGTGCTCTCAGGAGCCCTGAACCAGGTTTCAGTCACAGCACTGACATCGATGTCCTCCATACTGAGGAGGGCTTTTGAGTGCGTGCAGCTTGGGTGTAGACTACTGGCACTGAGCAGTATTTCCCTTAGTTTTTTCCAGGTTTGTAGTCTAGGGCGGTGGGTTTATCATTTCAGCTTTGCCTGCAGTGGGCACTGTGGGGGTGGCAGGAGCCTTTGTGAAATGCTTGAAGACCAGGGGTGACAGGTGCAAGCCATCCCTTGTGAAGGAGCGTGGCGTGTCAAGCATGTCATCTCAGGCAAGAGGACATTGTATCCCCTCAGACTGACACCGGTATTCAGACAAATTATCAAGGGCGTTCAGTCGGACCCAGTATTGTTGCATCATTCTTGGTGAGGGTGGGATACTGCTCAGGGTCAGGGTTATGCTGGCCTGGGCTACACAATCTGAGAGCCCCTCTGTGTCTCCTTTCATGTATCCCAGGGTGGTATGTCTCTGGTCGTTGACACCAGCATGGACAATGACCGCGTCATACCTGTACATGCTGCGGAGTGACCTGAGTGCGTGTGTTATGTGGCGGATTCCAGCGCCCGACAGGCAGTCTACTGTGATCATTCCCTTGTTCAGTCAGGTGGGTGGGATGTTGGTGTGTCTGACTATGGCGTCACCTATTACAAGTGTGTCTGGCATTGTGTGTGGCCTTAAGGGCTGTGACTGTTTAGCACACTGATGTTGAGAACTATGTGTTGCATGTCCTGTGTCTTGTGGAAGCAGTTGCTTGGGTGTCTGCTTTGGAGGCCTTGTTAGGTTCGTTACATGTTTTAACAGTGCCTCTGAGTATGTCTTTGTGTGTTCATGTGTTTGTTTAGCATTTGTGATAGTTCCATGTGACACCGGGTTTGTGGTGTGCGTGGTGTCCTTCCCCTCCCATTTGGTCTTGCTGGTCGTGGTTTGATAGACCTCAGCCTCCTGTCTGGCTATATAGTTGCATCTCCAACATGTATTATGTTTAGTGGGGGAGGTGCGGCTTGTCCGTGTCCATGAGGCACCTGTGACATTACCTCAGGATGCCCAGATTCACCATCTGAACAGGAGAGGTCACTATCAATTGACCCTTCGACATGCCAGAGAACGTGAATGCGTTTGCTGTGTAACTGGGTCAGAAGGGACCTATAGGGAAGTGGGTACTCAAGGGGATTCTAGGCTAGTGTAGTACTCCGTCTAGTATACATGTACTTTACCTATGTAGGAATACCGTGGGAGCAGGTGCTGAGCCTTTGTGATAGAGAACAGACAGTTTAGATTGCAAGTAGAGACGTTCTACATGTAAACCTGCGGAGCATGGAGCCAGATGTAGTGTAACATTGTTTACACGGTACATGACACACATGTCCACACATATACTGCACCTGACGCCTGTGGTCGGTGCCACAGGCTACGGTGGACAGAGACATCACATACATGGCATGACACAGTACAGGTATGGTGACAGTCTGCAGGTGTCGTACACAGTGTGCTGGCGACTGACCGCAGGTATCACCTGTCAGCTGTGGTGAACGCTGTGCAGCAGTAGGACACTGTACCGGTACAGGAATATGTCCGCATTCGTGGGGTGTACACCACTATGGTGCACACCCCATTGTGTGCAGATGGGGACACCTGCCTGTGTGGTCAGCACCCTCACAATACAATGCACCCACACGCCATGTCACAGGGGGCGGACTTGCACAGATGGCCAGCATGGCTCACAACTATGGCATTGACAGGGTCGTACAATGCAGCACCAGTACAGGATGGTCACCCTGTGTGGTTAGTGTCCATTCACAACACTATATCTGCATACACCCTCACAACGGGCAGCAGACATACACACATGTTGACACACTGACATGGTGGTGACCACACATGTCTACACAGAGGGACGACATGTTGCATGTACTGCGCCATCCACATCCATGCACCCCACACTGAAGTATGTACAGATCTCTACCATGGTGTACAGTGATGTGTGGCACGTGGCACGTAGTCCCCCTGATCTGTGGCATACATGGGCACACATTCCTGCACAAATGTCGGTGCTGGGTATGCCACACCCGCTATATAGGATATGTGCAGGCGTGCAGCGGTATGTAGTGCATCATGCGTACCAACACTGTATCTGGCAGCTGTGCCGATATATGCACGTGGGAGGTGGTACTGGTTACAGTGGCCATGTGACATATGGTCGTTGGCACCCTGCCGATGGGTATGCATTATGGCAGCACTGTCATGTAACGGCGACATAGCAGACTGTATGCACATGGCAGGGTAGGATGGTGTGTGACACACCTGCGACCACCACCTGCACACATGTATGTGGACAGGTGTTTAAACACATGATGTACACACATACCGCCATGCGTGCTGTTACTATGTCACCATATGACGGCCCCCATGATGGGTATGCATGTGGTAGGGGGTTGCAACTTTTTATGGACATCGGACACCGCTCATGCATGGCTGCACCATGCACAGTACATGTGTCACATGTATCCCCTGTTGCCATGTGTGCATGCATTGCTACGTTGTGACATGTGTGTCGACATACATGGAACATGGACTGTGGTATGGTATCACAGCTGTCACAGGCAAACTGTACAAGGGTATGTGTCCCAGTCAACACCGCTACACCCTGTAGGGGGAGCATACCACAGACATGTGTCCACCTTTCACTAGTGTGTGTATTACCGCGTATAGAGAATAATGTAGATAGCTGATAAAATCCAAAGGAACACAACACACGTTGGATAAAAGACTTTATATATGAATGCAAAGCTTTCAGGTAAAACCCTTTCTCAATACTAAAATTTTAGTATTGAGAAAGGGTTTTACCTGAAAGCTTTGCATTCATATATAAAGTCTTTTATCCAACGTGTGTTGTGTTCCTTTGTATTACCGTGTATGCCAGTGTTATGCATGTGGTACATCACAGGCTTCGTATGTGTCCTGTGTGCAGTCGATGCACACAGCCAGACAATCACATATATGACATATCCGGACTTTGTTTCACTGTGGTACAGCTGCAGTCATGTGTCATATCTGTGTCAGGCCCGTGGTTTGTGTGGAGCATGCCTGTCCATGTATACCGATATGGGCAGACTACATCACGCCTGTGGGATCATTGATAGTACATGTGTACTCTGCATGATGGGCGTACACCGCCATATAGACCTGTGGACATATGTCACATGCTGTTGCTGGACCATGAGGCATACTGCTGCACCGATGACATGGTGCTGGCATGGCAGCTACAGTGTTCACTGCAGTGTGTACATGTTCAGCCTGCACCCGTGACTCCTGTGATGTCATCTGTGTGTGTACGTGTAACTGCATGTGTGTCCACCCTGTGCGTGTGTACGGATTTACCTGGCCATGACTTGCGGTGTGTACACTCCGTCTGCATGCCGGACAGCGCGTAGCACATACTATGTGTGTGGGCATGCCCGGGTTGCTGTTGTGTAGGTGGACACACACGATGGTCCACACTCTGCCCTTCCATGTTTCCATCCCATGTGTATGCATGTCTGCACTCTGCAGATTCTAAGTGTGTGAGCATGCCCAGTAAGCAGCTGTGTAGATGGACACACAATACAGTGCACACCGCGCCCGTCTGTGAAGATACCCTGTGTACATGTATGTTTCCCTTTTGCAACCGCCACGTGTGTGAGCATGCTCAGGTT
The DNA here is from genome assembly GCF_019279795.1 of Protopterus annectens. Taxonomy (NCBI): domain Eukaryota; kingdom Metazoa; phylum Chordata; order Ceratodontiformes; family Protopteridae; genus Protopterus; species Protopterus annectens. The sequence goes on along the minus strand of NC_056743.1, from coordinate 360,132,881 downwards.
GCTATTGTGTAGGTGGACACACACAACGGTCCACACTCTGCCCTTCCATGTTTCCACCCCATGTGTATGCATGTCTGCACTCTGCAGATTCTAAGTGTGTGAGCATGCCCAGTAAGCAGCTGTGTAGATGGACACACATTACAGTGCACACCGCGCCCGTCTGTGAAGATACCCCGTGTGCATGTATGTTTCCCCTTTGCAACCGTCATGTGTGTGAGCATGCCCGGGTTGCTATTGTGTAGGTGGGCACACACAATGGTCCACACTCTGCCCTTCCATGTTTCCACCCCATGTGTATGCATGTCTGCACTCTGCAGATTCTAAGTGTGTGAGCATGCCCAGTAAGCAGCTGTGTAGATGGACACACATTACAGTGCACACCGCGCCCGTCTGTGAAGATACCCAGTGTGCATGTATGTTTCCCCTTTGCAACCGCCACATGTGTGAGCATGCCCGGGTTGCTATTGTGTAGGTGGACACACACAACGGTCCACACTCTGCCCTTCCATGTTTCCACCCCATGTGTATGCATGTCTGCACTCTGCAGATTCTAAGTGTGTGAGCATGCTCAGTAAGCAGCTGTGTAGATGGACACACAATACAGTGCACACCGCGCCCGTCTGTGAAGATACCCCGTGTGCATGTATGTTTCCCCTTTGCAACCGCCACGTGTGTGAGCATGCCTGGGTTGCTATTGTGTAGGTGGACACACACAACGGTCCACACTCTGCCCTTCCATGTTTCCACCCCATGTGTATGCATGTCTGCACTCTGCAGATTCTTTTTTTTTCAAAACAGGTTTATTGTTTTAACATACAAGAGAAATATCATAACAATTTTATACAAGTAATTAAAAATAGATATGATTATAACATTCAACAAAACAACTAAAGTATTTACAAAAACATCCACTACAATCAGATCAATTAATTAAACTAAAATACCATGCTATTGAAATTAGGATTTTTTTAACAAATTTTGTAAATTATCCCATACAATATAATAAGATGTTTTTCTAGTTGTTCTTGACCTAATTGTGTTTATTTCCATATGGCACACTATATTCATAACATTTTTAAATTCATTGAACGAAGGAGGTGTATCTGAAATCCAATTTCTGGTTATTATTTTCCTAGCCACTGCTAGAATAGACCATAACAAGGGAAGCTTAACCTTTTTAACACTTTGAGGTACAGGTGTGTTGAATAATATAAGAGATTTAGAAATAATGAAATTATCTGTAAAAAGAGCCTGCAAGAATTCATGAATTGACTTCCAGTATTCTTTCAATTTTATACAGTCATAAAACATATGAGCCCAGTCAGCATTAATTTCTACATTACATCTCTTACATAGATTATCTTTATTATTTATTTTATTCATCATCAAAGGTGTATAAAAAGATGTATATAAAAATTTCCATGTATAAAGTCTCCAGACAATGGAAGACGTAGTTCTATAGGCAGATTCCAATATATATTGTTTATCTTGTTGATTTGGTGGGTCCCCATTAATAGAAGTGAAATAATTCCAGTATGTATCTACACTGTAAAAAGTTTCTTGTCTGATAATTTTATATATGTATGAAAGTTTACCTTTATCAGAAACTTTATGTTGTAAATTTAATATCAAGTAATCAATCAGTGTTGGAATAGATTCTTTAACTGTTATAGACATTAGATCTATTTTATTAATGAGATGTTGTCTAAAGGTCTGAACCTCTAACCAGCAAGTTTCTTTTAGATCAAATTCTTGTTTTAAGAAATCTAGATTTTTAACTTTATTATCAGATATCAACTGATACCAGTACTTTAGATCATTATCTATAGCTAAATGAGTTCCTTCAGAAGTAGATGACAAAAGCATACCCTGAGTATACATTATAGGGAATATAATAAAATTCCATTCCCTATACTTAGGGTGCATGAATATAAAGTTACCATAGCTAATAATAATATTTAATGGGTAACAAACCATATGTTTAGGTGTAATAGGTGAAGTACAAAATTCCTTTAGTAACCATAACATGGAGTTATTTACAATCATATTTTTATGTGTTAAGGAGATTTTCATGAAGTGCATACTAATTAGCTCCCAATAATCTTTCCATTTTGCGACATATGACTGATCTATTAATAAAGTAATAACTTTTACAATAGAAGAGATAGTATATAAATTAAAGTCTGGAAAAGAAATACCCCCTTGAGACCAGCTATTAGTATGTTTCATTAATGCAATCCTAGGTCTATTAGGTGCCCATAGGAAATTTAACATTAGTGTATTCAGTTTCTTGATAATTATTTTTGTAGGTGGAAGTATTATTGATTGTATTAAGTATAAAATCTTGGGGAATATTATCATTTTAATAATTGTAAGTCTCTCCTCCATAGTAAAAACATATTATTCCAGGTATTAAAAGATTTTGTATATTAAGAAAACAGGTATTATAATTATTATATATAATAGATTTAATATCTTTAGATAGTATTATACCTAAATAAGTTATCTGACCTGAATTGGGTACATATTTAGTAAAATCACTAATGAGAATATTTTTCGTGTATATATAGGTAGTATTTTAGTTTTTCTTCATTGAATATTAAACCAGAAATACTTTTAAAATTCATCATTTTATCAAATAGAGACTGCATAGAAGAATTAGATCCTGCTGATGTAATTAGAACATCATCTGCAAAAGTTGAATTTTGGATGTTGTATTTTCATCTATTTCAAAACCCTCTATGTCAGTACTGTTTCTGATCAAATTAGCCCAAGGCTCCATTACTAAAGTGAATAATAGTGGAGAAAGTGGACATCCTTGTTTTGTACCTTTAAAATGGGTATTTTTTGTGAAACATATGTTCCTACCTTAATATAAGCCAATGTTCCTTTGTATAAATGCTCAATTAGATTTACAAATGCATCTGACAAGTTTGTGCACTTCAGTAAGGTAAACAGATAGTCCCAACTTACTGAATCAAATGCTGAACTTATATCAAGACTAATAAGTGTTAAATCTTCTTTTTCCTATTTGCAAAATCAATTAATGTTAAAGTTCTTCTTATATTATCAAAAGTATTTCTATTTACAATGAAGCCTGTCTGATCTATATCTATAATGCCGGGGATGATTGTCTTCAATCTATCAGCAAAAATACTCATAAACATTTTATAATCAACATTAAGTAATGAGATGGGCCAATATGAAGTACATCTAGTTGGATCTTTATTAGGTTTTAAATTTGGCGAAATAAATGTATATTGCCAAGATGGGGGGGTTATTAACTCAGTTTGGGCCAAAATAAAAACCTTATATATTAATGAATATGTACTTTTAGAAAGGATTTTATATATCTCTGGTATAATACCATCATTACCCGGTGCTTTGTTTGATTTAAGCTTATTTATTTGTGTAATAACCTCTGTATATGAAATACTTTTGTCCAATAGTTTAATCTGTTGTTTATTAAGCTTTTTATTCATGGTTGTGGTTATAAACTCCTTTATTTTATCTTTAGGTTCCATGTTAATGTTATTATGGTTAATTTTGTGAAAGTGATTTCTAAATTCATCTGGTATTTCTGGTATACTAGAAACATTCTTCTTTTCCTTAGAGAAAATATTTCTTTGATATGGTTTTGTTTATTCAACCTTTTTGTTTTATTTTTAAGTCTATGTAAGTATTTGGGGCTTATTGAATAAGACAAAACTTGTATTTCTCTAAAGTTATTTTAACTTTATGAGTTAAAATTTCTTTGTATTTCTCATTTAGTTTGTTTATTTCTTCAATAACTTTCTTGTCCATAATATTTTCTTTATTATTATGTTTATAAGAGTCTAATTTACTTTGGATATCTAACAATTCCTTATCCCAAGATTTCCTTTTATTATTATACCATCTGATACTTTGTCCATATAGATATGATTTTAAGGCATCCCAAACATAGACAATGGAGACTTCAGGAGTATTATTTATGTCTAAAAAATGTTTTACTTCTGAAAGTATATATTCTTTATAGTCTTTTAGTTGAGTTAATTATGCTGGTATCCTTTTGATCTGAACATTATGAGCATTTTTTATCATGAATTCAAAAACAATTGAATTATGATCAGATATAGGACATGAAATGATTTTGGAATTAATTAAATCTGTTACCATCTGGTTAGAAATAAAGACCCTATCTATTTTTGAATAAGTTTTGTATCTGTTAGAAAAAAGGTGTATGGTAATGATTTTGAATCTATCTGATTATTAATATCATTCAAATGATAAGAATTAGCAAAATCATTTAAATGTTTTGCATTAGATATAATTCTTCTTTTCCTATAGTGGTAGTATCACTTTCATGTAGTATACAATTAAAGTCACCAGCTAAAATAATATCTCCTATAGAGAATGATATGATCTTATCAAGATGATGTTTCACTGTATTAATACCAATTCCAGGTATCCAATATACATTAATTAAAGTGTAAGTCTTCCCATTAATTTGTATTGTAACCATACAAAACATTCCTTTGTCATCCTGATAAGACTTAATGGTTTTAGGAATGGGCATACTTTTATTCCATAAAATAGCCACTCCTCTTTTTTTCTGAGTGTGCTCTGAACTAACCAATACTGTATATTTGTTTATGGCTAGTTTATCAATATCTTTTTTCAAGAGATGGGTTTCTTGCAGGAAGACTAAGTTGGCCTTATGTAAATTATTGTATCTTATTAGTCTTGCCCTTTTACATGGATTATTCAATCCATTAATGTTTAAAGAAATTCCTTTTAAAGATGTCATTTGGCATTTTTAAAACTTAAGAATCTTATGATCAAAATAACAAATAACAACATAAGTAATGTTACATCTCCTCCTTTAGGTGTACCTTTAAATATAGCTGTATTTATTGAATCTCTTATGGGATTTTGTATAGGATTCAATTTTGTTTGTAGTGACAATGAGTGTACAAAATATATTGTGGATGTGAAAACTATATACATATAACAATGAACAAGTGAAAATAATGTAAGGATTAAACCTTGCATCCAGCCTGGAGTTAAAACTCCAACTTAGAGTAGTATTTACCACTCAAGTTAACCCCCTACCCTAAGCAGCAGTACCTCAGCTACCACCTTATCAATTTAATACTGGTTATATTTAACTTAAATTAACAGCTTTCAATTCAATTATCTAGCAAGACAAGACTACACATTTGATAAAACAGCATCATATAAACTAAAATAAACTTTTTTTTTTAAACTATTCATGCTACTATATACATCTATGTAATATAATACACTTGTATTCAAATAGCATTCAAATAATCTTGATATTAGGAACCAAGAGGAGAGAGAGAAATAAAAGACGTGAAAGAGGGAGAGAGAGTGAAAGAAAGAGAGAGAAAAAAAAGGAAGGCATATTTACATATTAATTTATTCAAAGTATGTAAAAATAAGCTCTAACATTCATTTAAATCAAAAACTTTGGCTAATATAGTTCAGACATTACATATATTAAGATGCATCTATTTTCTGTCATGTAAATGCAGTCAACAGCTTCCAAAAAAAACATTGAATTGCTTGTATATGAGCATTTTACTCATACTCATTATTGTCAATAGAATAAAATATTATATTTATAGAAATTGTTATAAATCATACTGCATAGTTATGCAAATTCTCAGAAACACTTGCATTATTGTAAAAAAAGCCACCTGTATCTTGTATGTCTATACTAATGCTTTAAAATATATCACATGACAATTTCTTCCAGAATAGAGTTATAAAGTTATTTATGCTTGTCAATCAGATGAATTAAATGAGTTATAGTAATGTATATGTTTGGAACATAAGTTTTTAACACAGATTAGTATGCTGCAGTCAAGTAGATTTTCAAAAACACTTGAATAAATGTTTCATTTTCTATGCCTTCTAAAATAAGACATTTACTTACTACAAGAAACTGCATCATTTAAAATCATTATAACTGACATATTTTATGAATTATAACATAGATATTTAAGTAATTATATAAAATAACTCACATTTAAATGTTAAAGAGTTCATTTTCCTTCACATAGTCTCATTTGCATCAGTTCTACTTCCTGGTAGAGTGTTCTTCCTGAATCTGCAATGTGTCAGTGTGATATCTGGGTCAAAGGTCATATTGACTGCTTTCAGCTTCTCTGTGAGAATTCTGAGAGTTGAAGCTTTTAAAACAACTCGAGGACACTGTTCATGAGGTAGCCCACATCCCAGATTGTCTCCCTTAACATTTTGGCAGGAAACTTGTTAAAAACTAGTGACAAACATTCATTTAGCAGTGTAAATGCATCTAAACATGACAAAACCTTCACAATGTATTTTACAGGTTATTACAGCCTCTATGTAAGTGAAATTAAGCCCAAAGTTATTAATAAGTAATAAAACTCAATATTTTTGTCCCAACTCAATTTTTATGCAAATCTTATTATTTACTGTGTCTATATGATCAAAAGCATTTCTATATATTAATATGAAAAAAAGAGAAAGAATAAAGAAAAGAAAAAGAGAGTAGAAAATAAAAGAGTGTAAAGCAGAAATAAAAAAATGTAAGAGAAAGCTATGAGAAGTATATACAATGGAATATTACTTACTGTTTATATTAATAGAGTTAAAAATAAAACATATTATTTACTATTATTTAGTTCTAATTATTATTAGTTAAAGCATGACAGATTATTTACAAACAAGCATAAGCAGTATAATCAAGAAAGTATAATTAGGAATAGCATTTGAAGAACATATAAACTTTTTACAAGGAATAAATATGTTATTATTCCATTTATCATATTTTCATTACTCTTCTCTCCCTGCCCTCCCCCACCCTTTACCCACTACATAATCTAAATAGAATGTCATTGTTTAAACAAAGAAAAGAAGAAAAGGAGAAAAAAAAGAAAAAAAAATGTATCAAATTACTGACCTTACTTCTCTTTTTCAGAAAGAGAAACAAATTGAATAATAGCTTGTTATTAGTTCCTCAAATATTTTGCCTGGTTATGAAACAAAACATTTCTTTGCACACAGAGAATAACTTTGATTAAATCTTTTTCAGAATGTTTGTGGCTTTCTGGAAATGCAGGAACTATGTTTAAAAAGATTAATAATGATGTAAAATGATGAGAGAAAAAAAGAAAAAAAAAACAGAACAAATCATTTGTTTTTTAGTCTCTTCTTCTTCTCTGAAGTCTTCCATGAAGTTTCAGTTGCCAGTCTCTTTAATGAAGGACTAGCCCATTCCATTTCCTCTATTTTATCCAAAATCTTATTTTTTTTTGATAAACAGTAAAGCAGAGTCTAAGTCATCAAAAAATTTAGGACCATCAGGAAGGAAGATTTTTAGCTTGGCAGGAAACATAAGGTATGTTTTAAACTGTGCTTTTTTAAGTTCCCTTATTAGTGGCAGAAAAACTTTTCTTTTAGCTATTACCAAGGAAGAATAGTCATTGTTAAAATGCACAGTTGTCTCATTAATCTTAACAGGAGCTTTAGCCCAAGCAGATTTAAGAACCATCTCTTTATCAAAAGATGATAGAAATCTAACTATAACTGATCTAGGATAGTTTTTGTTAGAGTTAGTATTAGCTATAGATCTATGTGCTCTTTTGATACCAAAAGAGAATGCTTCTGGTAAGTCTAAAGTTTTAGGGAGCCATGTTGTTAAAAAAGAAGTAATATTGTTACCTTCAATATTTTCTGGCAGTCCAAAAATCCTAATGTTATTGCGCCTAGATCTATTTTCCAGGTCATCCAGCTTTGTTTGTAAATGTGTATTTTGTTTCAGCAGAAACTCAATGTTGATTTCCTCTTCTTGGATTCTATTTTCCATGTCATTCACAGCTTCTTCTATGTCTGTCATCTGGATCTTCTGTTGTTGCAGGTCTATATGTAACAAGTCTATTTGTTTTGTAGTTTTTTCTATGAAGGTATCAATTTTAGTATCCATTTTATCCACCTTAGCAGTAAGTTGCTGGATTATAGTTATCAGAGACTGAAGTTCTTTCTTGATGCTGGAGTCTTGAGAATTTGTCTTACTGGAACTCATTTCAGACTGATAAACTGACAGGAAAATTTCCAAAGTGATTTCTGACAGGAATATTGTTAAAATTTCCTTTCTTTTTTAGATATAGTTCAAGAACTATATAAAACAAACATATTTAGAAAGAAAATTACTTCAAAAATTAATTTTTTAAGTAATTAATTCCTATCAGTGTAATGAAATTGGTGGAGCTGAAGAAATCTGCTGCTATCCTGTGTTCATCCTTGGCTACGCCTCCCACTCTGCAGATTCTAAGTGTGTGAGCATGCCCAGTAAGCAGCTGTGTAGATGGACACATATTACAGTGCACACCGCGCCCGTCTGTGAAGATACCCCGTGTGCATGTATGTTTCCCCTTTGCAACCGCCACGTGTGTGAGCATGCCCGGGTTGCTATTGTGTAGGTGGACACACACAACGGTCCACACTCTGCCCTTCCATGTTTCCACCCCATGTGTATGCATGTCTGCACTCTGCAGATTCTAAGTGTGTGAGCATGCCCAGTAAGCAGCTGTGTAGATGGACACACAATACAGTGCACACCGCGCCCGTCTCTGACAATACCCCGTGTGCATGTATGTTTCCCCTTCGCAACCGCTAGGTGTGAGGGCATGCCCAGTATGCCATTCGGGGGTACACAGTACAGTCGGCACCGATGTCTGCTACTAGGCATGTAGCCATGGCCAATGACATCCTGCATAGCCATGATGGCCGTCCGGGTGAGTCATATGTGGTTGACATGCCACAATGGCTGCCTACATCATGCACGCCGGTTGCCCCCTCATAGGGTATGCTGTCTGTGGTGCATCCCGTATCCATGTCATGATGTTGTGCTCCGTAGTTAGTTGGTATTCCCGAGTGCAGCACTACCGTGTTACTATACGCCCACCTTGGGATAGTAACATGCTGTGTGACTGCGCACTCTGTCTTCATTCCCTATTGGCTGCCTTGCCTCTGCAGATGATATCACCCACCTAGGGGTATGCCTCCTAACAGCGCTGTGCTCAGTAATCTCGGTAGCACGTTCTGTAAATGCATCATGCTGTAGTGTGTTCATGTAGGTAGGCGTAGGTTCAACTCCCGGCCCTTCACTGTGTGTGTGTGTGTGTGTGTGTGTGTGTGTGTGTGTGTGTGTGTGTGTGTGTGTGTGTGTGTGTGTGTGTGTGAGATGTGTGTGTGTGTGTGTGTGTGTGTGTGTGTGTGTGTGTGTGTGTGTGTGTGTGTGTGTGTGTGTGTGTGTGTGTGTGTGTGTTTCCAGCTGCCTCTGCAGATGGTCATGCTTTTAGACGCTTCACAACACATACCTTGGCTATTGTCAGCTCTTCCTTTACGGATGATGTCACCCGCCTAGAAGTATGCCTCTGACAGCACTGTGCTCAGTAATCTCGGTAGCGCGTTCTGCAAATGCATCATGCTGTAGTGTGTTCATGTAGGTAGGCGTAGGTTCAACTCCCGGCCCTTCCCCGTGTGTGTGTGAGGTGTGTGTGTGTGTGTTTCCAGCTGCCTCTGCAGATGGACATGCTTTTAGATGCTTCGCAACACATACCTTGGCTATTGTCAGTTCTTCCTTTACGGATGATGTCACCCACCTAGAAGTATGCCTCTGACAGCACTGTGCTCAGTAATCTCGGTAGCGCGTTCTGTAAATGCATCATGCTGTAGTGTGTTCATGTAGGTAGGCGTAGGTTCAACTCCCGGCCCTTCCCCGTGTGTGTGTGAGGGTGTGTGTGTGTGTGTTTCCAGCTGCCTCTGCAGATGGTCATGCTTTTAGATGCTTCGCAACACATACCTTGGCTATTGTCAGCTCTTCCTTTACGGATGATGTCACCCGCCTAGAAGTATGCCTCTGACAGGACTGTGCTCAGTAATCTCGGTAGCGCATTCTGTAAATGCATCATGCTGTAGTGTGTTCATGTAGGTAGGCATAGGTTCAACTTCCGGCCCTTCCCCGTGTGTGTGTGAGTTGTGTGTGTGTGTGTGTGTGTGTTTCCAGCTGCCTCTGCAGATGGTCATGCTTTTAGATGCTTCGCAACACATACCTTGGCTATTGTCAGCTCTTCCTTTACGGATGATGTAACCCGCCTAGAAGTATGCCTCTGACAGCACTGTGCTCAGTAATCTCGGTAACGCATTCTGTAAATGCATCATGCTGTAGTGTGTTCATGTAGGTAGGTGTAGGTTCAACTCCTGGCCCTTCCCCGTGTGTGTGTGTGTGTGTGTGTGTGTGTGTGTTTACAGCTGCCCCTTGGGAGAGTAGTTCTTTTAGATGCTTCGCAACACATACCTTGCCTATCAGCATCTATTCCTTTACGGATGTTGTCACCCACCTTGACGTGTGCCTCTGATGGTGCTGTGTTCAATGGTCCACGTAGCGCGTTCCATACCTGTGTCATACTGTTGTGCGGTTGGGTAGGTGGGGGTAAGGTCAATACCCATGCCTGCCAGATGTGTGTGTGTGTCTATGCTCCCAGCCGCATGGGTTCATAGGTTATGGCTTTAGAGGTTCCGCAGAACACCTATAGCCTGCCGACATCTCTGTGTTTGTGGATGGTGAGACGCAGCTCGTGGACTGCCTGTGCGCCTGCTGTGGTTGGCGACCTCCGTAGCGTGTTCTCCACGTGCGCCCTGCTGTGGTGTGGTGGGGTGGTGCTGTGTACGTTACACTCCCGGCCTTGCCACATGTGACCATCTGTATCTCTCTCGATGCTCATAGCGCTGCTCTTGCATGGACAGCTGTCTGTCCCATGTATCGCATATTTGCACGGCTGACACATAGAACTGTGGTACGATGCATATCCACTCATTGTCCATGCAACGTCTGTATTCCGGCATGCCCTAGAGACATCTGCTAGATATCGTGGCAGACAGCTATCCTTGCTGTACTGACACTGTACCCGTACACGCCATAAACCTTGTGTGTCATTGCCTGTTTATGGTGTGTGTATGTCTATCTGAGCTGTGTGCATGGTCGTGTGTATGTCCCGCTATAGCCGTCTGTGCAGGTGTCGCCACTATGGGTAATCCTTGTAGACCGCTGTTTCATGTGCACTTCAGCACATACCTGCAGACCGTACTACCCCTCCTACGGCAGAACAGGAGTGGCCTTAGATCAACCGCTGCCCTAGGCGTTAGGGCTCCATGGCGGCCACCTCCACAACACATGGTGCCCCCGTCCTGGTGTACCTAAATGACATAACTACTAGAAAGGTGGCCCTGCTAGTGCGGCACCCTAGGCAGCCACCGGGTTGGCCTATGCCTAAGGCCGGCTATGAGCACATCCCAAGGCATACATTTACATTCAGTGTTTTACGAAGGCTAGATTTTAATCCCAGAGGGGGGGGGCCTTACCAACTATACTTTACAATGTGAATTGAGATGGATTATTAGGTGGAGAGCTGACCAAACACCAAGGTTGAATGATGAAGCACAGATTAAGCCTCTTTTGAGAAGCAGGTGGCTTAAACCCAACTAAAAGGGATGTAGTTTAGGTACAGCTATACATTTAACACCTATTAGTGCACTCTTTCAGTTGTTTACCACTGTTTTACTTGATATAATATACATATCTTCTATATATATAGTTAGATTTATAATTGATGAGAATTAGGCATAGTACAAGATAATATTCTACATGTTTTAATAAGATGTTTTTAAGGATGTTACTATATGATGTTACTAAAATTTCACATTGCATTTGCGCTTTATATGCTTGGGTTAATTGTTCATTGTTTGATGTGAAATTGACCAATGACAATGTAAGGAGGGATATTTCAAGCCTGAATGCTTTTATGTTATGTGTAAGTCTGTAGGAGCCTACGGGTGAAAGCGCTTACTTGTATATGAAGGAACCTTTTTATACCATTTGGGCACTGTGCTGGACAATTTCTACGTTGACTGTTTCATCTACCTATGTGTTCTTTGGATTGTGTGCCATAAGGTGCCAGCGGTTATTTTATGTTGATTAGGTGTACTCCATGGTCAATTGACATTAATCATATTAATTCATTAAAGGATCATCTTTATAGGTGGGAACGGCAGAGTTTAACCATCCTATGACCTTCCTAGTTGAAGTTGTTAGTGAGCCATTAGTATGTGTTCCACAGGTCGCCCATTTGTTCCGCATTATGGAAGCGAGTGATCCACAATTTGGTCATGGATGATTGAGAGCTGTGTACGCCGATATTCGCACGATGGTCTGACTTTGTATGGGGAATGTCTAATGTAGTCCCTATCTGTATTTCCTGTGCTATGCCTTACTGCAGCTGTGTAATTCCGCCAGGTTTCCAGTTATGGGTGCCATCTTGGTCGTACGCTTGTCCATCCATGGGAATCGCCTACTGGACACTGATATAGGGCTGTACACATTTCACACCTGCTTTCAGCAGTATCTGGTGGATGCTTTGCATCATTAGTGGGGAGTAGGGCATGTGCTATACCCACATCCCTCCCACAGGGCGGGCCAACGGATTATCTGCCAAACAACACCGAGCCCCATTTCTGCATACCCAGGATCCCATGGCTGCAACCCTCGACGGTACACATTCCACATCCTTCATGTGTGCGGGACTGGGATGTGGACGCACGTCTGTGGACTCGACGATCTGGGGATTTCTGTTCATATGTCCTGCATTTCATGGACACTTGTCATCAACCTTAAACATGCTGGTGGTGCATATGTCTAGCTGTGCCGTAGTCACGGCTGTCATTTCTTCTGGGTCGATCGCAGCTGGTTGATATTGCGATAGGATCAATTTTTGGAGTCCTACAATGGACACCAGTGTGCATATGTAAAGTGTAGAACTTGTTGGACTGTCACCATCTGGCCAGTGGTTTTGACTGATGCTGTATGTTCCCCATTCACGGATGTCTGTTTGACTACCCATATTATGTATTACTTAGCATATCTATATCCATGTGCCAGTAGGCGGAAATACAGCAGACCTTGAGTCCTGGTCATCTTCATGAAAGACATTAATGAACATAAACCAGACCAAAACAAACGATGACAAAAACGATACACTCCACAGTCCACAGATACTGAGCGCATTCACCCACTAACATGGAGCATCGTCAGAGTACGAAATACATTAGATAGTCATCCCTTATATACTTCCTTCAGAGTCAGTTTAAAGACAGTTAATCAATAAACCTGCTCGTAGTTAAGTGGACAGTGCTCCACATCTTAAAGATAAAGTGACATATAAATACCAGTGTTGCATACATTACTTAATGGAAACATTAATACAACAACAATGTGTTAATATAAATACAGTATTGGTCAATACAATCAGTATATTGAGACATAATTGATAATTGCTGTGAGTAAACCTTAGAATGTAGTGTGTTGATAATGATATTATGTATATGAATGTGTATAATTGTTGTATTAAGATTCAAAATCATTGAATAAATAAGTACAATTAAATGCATATTTTGTATAAATATGAATGTAAATAAGAGTCACAATGTTAAATATAAATATGACTGTATATAACTATATAAATATGATATGGAATAAACTGTAGTTGTTTACATCTTGTTTTCGAGTGACATATCTATGTCCATGTGTCATATATACGGGCCGTCGGACTGCTGTGTGTAGATATGTACATGTGAACCCCTCGTTTCATACCTTGCTTTGTTACTGTCTGTGGATTACCTGTGTACACACATCTATTACCATACCATACCTTTCCACTGTACAGGTTCTGGCATGGTGTACGGCTGGTTGGACCTTAATCTTGCTGTGTGTTACATTGACCTATGTCTATCTGGCAAATCGCTGGCGTGTCATGTGAGACCTTCTTGCTTCTATAGGGACCTGATCCCATAATTGTGACATGCTTCTACTGGCCATATATTTCTCTGTCGTCTGGGATCTGTATGTAACCAGTCCTTTCAGGACACTTTCTATTGTTGTTCTTTTTTGGTTACATATATGAGTACTTTGGTATGTTGTGCTATTATTGTGTGTGGAGCATTTCTCCACGGGCCTCTGCTGACACTGGACATATATCCAGCTAGCCTAGCCCGGTCAATACATGTGAGTCAACTAAACACAATTCGTACGGTGGCACCTTCTGACAAGTGGGTCGGGTTACAGATGCATAACCGTCGTCAATCCATACTTCTAACACACACGTTATTCTATCCACATTCTATGTTTGTCTTATCACATAGCATGTGTTTTCACTATTTCTACCGGTACTTTACATGGCATTGTCCGATTCCATACTTTCAGAGGCTGACAGTTTTGAGACATGTATAACTGACGTGGAGGACACAGCATTAACTTTTCCTGCTGTGAGCGGATCACACACGCACACACGCACTTGCATTTCCTAATTGTGGGTTACGCGCAGGCGCACATGCATATCTGTATTCTGGTTACATATGTTTACTGGGTCTGTGTGGTTACGTGGTCTGTATTAGTTGTGACTGTTCCGGTAACATATCTCTGATCCGGTTGACAGACGTGTGCGGAACACACCTTCGCCTTTACACATGTAACTGTCATTGCGGCATGGACGCATTACGTACACGTTCACATTTATATGTTCTATAGTCGTAATTCAAATGGGACTGCATCCACGTTTGCCGGTTGCTGTGACCACTACACGTTAGCTGTTCTGTCTCATTTATATGCATACCCATGGTACTTAGCTAAATTTACATATCCCCACCCCCACCCCACCCACACTCACGTACGTCACAGGCATCCATTCTCCTGCTGGGAAAAGTGCGGTACTACATGTTACACATTCCTTATTCCCTACCGCTCATGGCCCGGGATGCATATGTCGTGACCGCAGGGATATTCAGATCACAGGGGCTTATAGCCCCTACGCATACAGGCCTTCAGTTGTCAGGGTGTTCCTGTGGTGCTTTGGGTTTGGTCTTGTCCGCCTAGTGTACGGAACTGCCCTGACCGTGTATGAATGTCAGACGAGTCCCATGGGCACGGTTTGTCCGTGTCTATGATACCATATCCCCCCCCATTATTCCTAACCATGTGCGCTGATTGGCTGGCGTGCCCGTTGTAGATCGTGTTATAGTAATTGCACACAGTCTGGTCGACCGGACCTATTTCCATTACTATATCTCGGTATTTATGACCTGTGTCGCTATGTTACATGGGTTTAACATTGCGTAACAGCTTTCACTGAGCCACGGACATGTCCGTTGCTTACTTTGGGGCAGTCCCGCTCTGCTACACACATTTAACATGGCGGAACAGGTTGAACAGCACAGCAACAGGGACATCGGGCTCTCCGCTGCTGTTTTGTATTGAATCTCTATGTTGACTTTGTTTCACATAGCGAGACAGTGTCGACATTGGCAACGGACATCTCGCGCAGTACGTCCGCACCGCCATGGGTGCCGTATGTCTGCGGATGGGCAGCGGACATGCATTATGCTGTGCCATTATGTCTGGGAATATATGGTTTCTTTCCCTAGATGATATGGCATACTAGCAATGACCCACGTCTGGGTGTGGGTACTGCTGTATTTACCCACGGTTGCCTTTGTGTGGTCCCTTGGGCATCGGCCTCGGGACCACACCATGTCTACCGTGGGTATGTCTAGCATTACCCACATCCAGGCGTGGATTATTGCTATGATATTCCGTGTGTGCGGACACGTGTGTTTGGACAACCTACAATAGCTTCTGCTATTGGCATACAATGCTGTGGGTGGTGCCGGTTACCATACATATGCCTTTCTCAAAAGCCAACTTCACACTTCTACACACTAGTGTGGTCTCCTTTAAGGCCCCTGAGCTGGTGGTAATCATTACTCATACCGCTGAATCACTTATATATGCCTTCTACCAGCACCTACGGGACTGCATGGATCAGGCAATCCCGAACAGAACTGAGACTCTTTGTACCAGAGGCAAGCGTCCGGTCTGGTGGACCCCAGCCATTAACAAGCTCAACAACAAAAGGAGGAAGCTACTACAAGGTAGAGCAGAATCCTTGACAGGTACGACACCCTTGCTCATTATATGTGCAGAACTACGAGCTCTCATAAAATCATACAAGGCAGATTCGAGAGATACATCACCAAGGACACATAAGACAATCTTAGGCCTTCTTTAGCTATGTTAGACACCTAGGAGGAAACTCCCAGATATGCTCAGAATTAGTTCAACATGATGTAAAGATTACTGAACCTAAACACATTGCCAACATACTGGCTGACAGGTTCAGTGCAGACCTCTCCCACCCCTCCCCCCCAAAAGGAGGTATATCTATACCAGACAATTGTAGCCCCCGGAACATCTCTAACTCCCAGGTGAGAACTGCTCCCTCCAAGGCAGTATACACAGCATCCATGGGACCAGATGGTGTCCCCGGCTGTGTACTCCACAATCTCAATGAGGAATTACACCCGCAGTTAGGACAGCTGTTTAATCTTAGCCTCACCTCAGGATATGTACCCATGTAGTGGCGCAAGGCGACTGTGGTCCCACTTCACAAGGGCGGTGCCTCCACTGACCCTGGACATTACCGTCCCATTAGCTTGACAAGCCTTATCTGCAAAGCCATGGAGAGGATCATAATGGAACTCATAGATAAACACATAGGGAACTTGCAGACTTCGGATCCAACCCGGTTTGGCTTGGTCAAAGGCAGATCATGCCTTTTAAGCTTTGTTGACATTTTGGGAACAGTCACCAAGGCCATTGATGAGGGTAAGGTGGTCCATACAACCTACCTCGACCTGGCAAAGGCCTTCGACACAATACCCCCCTCAGGTATCATTGGAAATCTCATCAGCTTGAATGTAAACCCATACATCACAAGATAAGTTGCAAACTGGCTAAGTGACAACCCACACGGTCAGAGTTGCTGGCGCCATGTCAGACTCAAAGCCGGTCACAAGTGGTGTCCCACAGGGCTCAGTCCTAGGTCCACTCTTGTTCGGCATCTCCTTTTCAGAAGTACAAGCAAACACAGGTGGGTTATGGCTGACAAGGTTTGCAGATGACTGCGAAATGGGTGCCATAGTTGAACACACATCTGACACAGATATCCTTCAGACGGGCCTCACAGAAACGGATGACTGGTACCAGAGACATGGCCTACAGCTAAATGCCTAGAAATGCATAGTCATACCCTTCGGGAAGTTCAAGGTTACCCCTGGCTACCATATAGGTGGCAATCCACTGAGCACAGATGAAGTTACCAGGGATCTGGGGACCCAGGTTGACAGTAACCGTTCGTTTGACACTCACGTTGCTAAAGTAGTTAGGTAGACCTTCTACATTGCCCACCTGATCATGCAGGGATTCACATCTAGATCATGGGAGGTCATCGTCCCCCTGTACTCATCACTCATTAGACCTATGATTGAGTACAATGCCCCATTCGGAATGTATCTGACCCGACACCTGCAGCAGCTGGAAAGGCCCCACAAGTTCATCACCAGAAGGATACGGGGTCTCAAGAATATGTGTTATGCTGCCCGACTGCAAGAACTCAAGCTCTATTCAGTCGCATACCGCTTGCTCAGAGGTGACCTGTGCCAGACATACAAGGCCATGTCACACCCAGATTTGATGACTATGCTTCACCTAATGAATCTAGATCCCTCAGAACCACATGGGCGGGAGATGTAAACCTTGACACGGTCATTAATGGAACGTGCTGGAGGGACAGATTCATCACCCAGAGACTCACTATGCTGTGGAACAACATCCCGGTACATGTGGGGCAGAGCACCCCGCTGGCCTTGTTCAAGAGGAATCTTGACCAATGGATGGGAGATCACAGATATGCCCCAGGGATTACTTCAGTGTCACTGCTTGACAGAGGTACAGCAATATAATAGGCATAGTTTTCTTCAACCTGAAGGGGTGGCGAAGGCCACATAACTATGGGCTAGGCTTATAAATGCACTTGGGCAGATAGCCTACTATGAACCTATGAACCTATGAACCTATGTTCATAGTTTGTCCCATTCACACTTGTCTATCCCCTGTCCTCATTCGTACATGGATATTTCTGTGTCACATGATTGCACTCTGTATTACCTGCAGGTATGCTGTGCACAGTGCACATATGTCACAGTTGATTACAGTGTATCTGTGTACCTACCTCTGTGATACTGAGGACTACCACACATCCTTTGCAGCATTACATGCGTATGTCCATGCTATTATGCATTGGCCTGTGGGGGGTTGTCAGAGCGACAGTTACACGTGTCCCTATTTGTGCACACATCATGGTGGTCTTTGACCAGCCTCCATTGCTGTTGTGGGATGGACGGTGGTGTTGGTGTGTGTTTGGGTTGTGTTTCCACTGCCGATATGTCAGTGGGGTTGTCACGTGTTTCTCTTTGCAGGGGGCCCCATCCTGGGCATTTGTATCATGCATCGACACTTGGCATGTGCCATATGTCCTGTGATATTCCCACAGTCGTGTATGCCTTCCTGCATTACTACTGCATGTTACTGGCAGTTTGTATCTGGGACGCATGGTTATTATGTTGGATAGCTTAGGCTATTCCCAGGATATGACATACCCATTCATCCGGGCATATACGTGTTATTCAATCCTTTGCATTGGCCGTGGGTGTTTGGCCATCCGGCACCACTATTATCTACGTGTGATGTCCCACCTTCACCTTCTGTGCATGTGGCACCCTGCTGGGGTGTCCTGCTCGGTGGGCGGATGTTCTGCCCTATGTGTTGTGTTTGACATGTCTGCATAGCTAATCATCAGTACAGTGGCTGCACATACTGCTTTGTCCAGATGTGTTCAGTTATGGACACCATGGCGTGTGAACGCCTATGGGGTTTCGACAAGTCTGTACCACATGCGGGATGTACGCATTCTGCAGACACATTCACATGCAGCCATTTGGATATCAGTACCTGCGGTGGGATGTTGACATATGGGGTATATATTTGCATGCGTGGCACTGCCTAGGACAATATTTTATACTACATTTGAGGTATACCCACTGTGTGTAGGTGTGCAGCTGCGCAAGCCTGCTAGCTGGGTTGGGTGGACGGTCGTACATGTGTGCGGGTTACGTGCTATGACGGGGCTGTTGTGTATTACATTTGCATGCATGGGTTCTGCTTCTGGCTATTCCGCTTCGGCATACGCCGTCCTAT
The DNA here is from genome assembly GCF_019279795.1 of Protopterus annectens. Classification (NCBI taxonomy): domain Eukaryota; kingdom Metazoa; phylum Chordata; order Ceratodontiformes; family Protopteridae; genus Protopterus; species Protopterus annectens. The sequence goes on along the minus strand of NC_056743.1, from coordinate 360,113,686 downwards.
GTGTATGCGACGGGGACGTTGCTGGGTGTAGTACATGTTGCCATGCACATGTTTGTCTGTGTTTAGGATATCTGGTATCCTTCTGGTTGTTATATAGACATGGCTGCCCGGCTGTGTACTCTCACTACCACTGTGGAACTGCTGGTGACCATGCCCATGGGGCTACTTGTGTGTAGGTGCGGCGCACTGACATGCTGCGGTACACCTTCACTGGGTATGCCCACTGACAGTGCATTGCGTGACGGACATGGTATTACGCGTATCCTTTGTTCCTTGGATGGGTACAATTTGGACTTCGTGGGTTGATGTTTGGTTCTCCGTTTTGTGTAGACGGGTACTATGTTGCATACTCTGCGTACGTTTCAGTATCCACGGACACTGGCTGGTGCGGTTACTATTGCAGGCGGCCTGTGACAGTCAGCACTTTAGGTTGCTCCTCGCCTGCCAGCTTGGTCACGCCTACGGGCGCATCCTACTTGGGCTCGCGCACGTGCCCTCTGCACGTGGTTGTGGTTGTGGCACGCACTCATTACTATGCATGTGGCGCTACTACGCCGGTTATACACTGCACTGCCGGCGCACTCCTTACACCGGCCTTGCGCCGAGCTTCATGAATCCGGGGGACTGTTTTGTATTGTTGCCTCACTCTTGCTAAACCTGATTCTGCCAGTGCCTATTAGTATAGGAACCAGCCTGTATTTACTGAGAGAACGCTATGTTAATGCCTGTTCCTACCAAGTGAATGATATGTTTTTGTTAGTGTTTTTCTCTGACTGAAATGCCTGTACTTTTACCCTAATTATCAATAGATGTTTTCTCATTCACTATATTTTGTTTTTTTCTCTCTCTCTCTTTAACATATCCAGCTTCCCAGTCTCCTATACTGCTCTAAGATTAAGGGGCTACCTGCCTGGAGAATAAGGACCCCCACAAATCTTACCAGCCACTCATCCTTAAAACTACTGAAACTTGCCATCTTAAAGTCAAAAACCCTGCTACCAAGGGAAGCAAGAAAGTGTGTGTTCCCCAAACCTACCAGTAAAGTTGTAGTTTTACTAACGTAACTTCTATGTGTGTTATATTAAACATATATACTAACTGTTAAATACAGAATATACCAGTAATTTTAAAGTATTAAAACTAGTGACTTAGCCAGGATACCCAGCAGCCATACTCCTACTCCTTAATAAACAAATGTTCCTGTCCTTGTGCTGCCTCCTGCAGCTGTTATCACACCCTTTCCTAAGTCTATAATAGCTATCTCCTATCTCTAACTCAGCTGAAACACTATTTCCCTGTCCAGGTTGCTCCCTCTACTAGGCTTGTTTCTCACACTCCTATCTCTTTTCTCCCTCTTAGAATCTTGCAATACATATCTCTGCTGTTTAAGACTGCTCTAACATTCCCTAGTCGATCCACCAATTTGCTTAATAACTGCACCCAGTTATTCCCCCAACTATTAGTAACACAGAATTATAGGTTCATAGGTTCATACTAGGCTATCTGCCCTAGGGCATTTATAAGCCTAGCCAGAGTGTGTTTGGCTTTCACCACCCATTTTAAATTAATTTTGCTATGCCCTTTTTCGAGGTTAGTATACTGTGCCTCTGTCTAACAGTGACACAGAAGTGATACCCAGGGTAAACCTATGATCTCCCATCCACTCATCAAGATTCCTCTTGAAGAGAGTCAATGAGGGACTCTGCCTAAACTGGACTGGGATTTTATTCTAGAATGAAGGGAGCCTCTGGGTTATGAATCTGTCCCTCCAGCATGTCCTATTTATTTCAGTGCTGAGGTTCAAGTCTCTTGAGCGCGTAGCTCAATGGGATTTGGATTTTCTGAGGTGCAGCATGTCCATTAATTCCGAGTTGGACATGGCTTTATACATCAGGCACAGATTGCCTCTGAGCAGGTGCCACTGAGTAGAGCTGGAGTTTCTTTAACCAGGCAGCATATGGCATCTGTTTGAGCCCTTTGATCCTCTTGCTGAGGTACTTTTGGGGTCTTTCCAGTTGCTGCAGGTGTCTGGTAAGGTACATCCCAAAAGGGGCATTGTACTCAATTATGGGCCTGATGAGGGATGAGTAAAGAGGCACGATGACCTCCCCTGATCTAGATGTAAATCTCTTCATGATTAGGTGGGCTATATAAAATGTTTTTCTAACCACTTTGGCCACGTGGTTGTCAAATGAGAGATTGCTATCAACTTGGATCCCCAGGTCCCTAATTACTTCTTCTGTACTTAATGGATTACCACCTATGTGGTAATTTGTGGGCACTTTGTTTTTGCCAAAGGGGATGACTATACACTTTTTGGCGTTTAGCTTGAGGCCATGGCTCTGGCACCAGTTGTCTGTTTCTATGAGGCCCTTTTGGAGGATGCTTGTGTCGGCTGGAGAGTCGATTATGGCGCCCAGTTTGCAGACATCTGCGAACTTGGTCAGCCACAGTCCTTCCGTGTTGGCCTGTACCTCCGAGAAATATATACTGAACAAGGGAGGTCCCAGGACTGAGCCTTGTGGGACGCCACTTGTAACTGGTTTGGAGTCTGACATGGCTCCAGCAATTCTAACCATGTGGGTTCTGTCCTTGAGCCAGTTTGCAACCCATCTAGTAACATAGGGGTTTATATTTAAGCTGGTGAGCTTATCTATAATTCCCGAGTGGGGTATTGTATCAAAGGCTTTTGTGAGGTCCAGGTAGGCTGTGTGGACCACCTTCCCCTCGTCAATGGTCTTGGTGACTGTTTCAAAGAAATCAACCAGGTTTAAGAGGCAGGATCTGCCCTTGACAAAGCCGAACTGGGTGGGATCCATTGTCTGTAGGTCCCCAATATCTTTATTTATGAGGTCCATGATGATCCTTTCCATAGCTTTGCAGACCAAGCTAGTCAGGCTTAATGGGGCGATAGTTTCCAGGATCCGTTGAGGCAACACCTTTGTGGTGAGGGACCACTGTTGCTGTACGCCACTCTTTGGGTACATATCCTGTAGTAAGGCTGAGATTGAACAGTAGTTTTATGTTTGGGTTTAGCTCTTCTTGGAGTTCATGTAGGATGCAGCCCGGGACACTGTCTGGTCCCATTGATGCTATGTTTTTTGCTTTGGAGAGGGCAGCTCTTACCTGAGCATCTGAGATGTCGGGGGGGCAGCACTCTGCTGGGATAGATACTTGCCCTTTTGGTGGGGGGGGAGAAGTTTGCTCTGAACCTGTCAGCTAAGATGTTGGCAATGTCCGTGGGTTCGATGATTTTTTGTCATTTTAGACTAATTCTGAGCATATCTGGGAATTCCCACCCAGGTTCCTAACATAACTAAAGAAAGCCTTGTGATTATCCTTAGTGTCCTGTGCAATTTTTCTCTCGAAGCTGGCCTTAGACGATTTTATGAGTGCCCGTAGATGCCTTCCCTTTTTGGGATTTTGCTCTGTCATGTAGTACCTTCCTCCTTCTATTGTATAGTTTGTTTATGGCTGGGGTCCACCAGACAGGACGTCTGCCTTTGGAGGATTGGGTCTTGGTTTTATTTGGGATTGCATGATCCATGCATTCCTGAAGGTGTTCATAGAATGCGTTTATAAAGGATTCTGTGGTCTGGGCCGTATTTTCCACAGGCTCGGGGGCTTTGAAGGATTCCACCTCGGTTTTGAGGAGTGTGAAATTTGCTTTAGAGAAGTTTTTCACTGTGGTTTACTGGGCAGGGGGTGGGGTCAGGATGTGAATATCCAGTGAGTTTTCCCCTCTTGTGGGAGTGGTAACAAGTTGTTCCAGAGCATTTGAGTTTATAAGTTCTAGGAACCTTTGGGCTAGGGTGTTGGAGCTAGAGTAATGCTCCCAGTCTATGTTTGGGTAGTTGAAGTCGCCCAATATAATGGTGTTTGGAGAGACCTTCATATTTTCCAGTGTTCTCAGGAAGGCTGAGTGGGGTTCCTGGGTTTGGGAGGGTGGTCTGTAGCAGGCTATAAACTGGAAGGCAGTTTTACCCACTGTTAGTTGAACATGGATAGTCTCTGATGCTTCGTGCTGTACCACCAACCTGGAGGTGTGGGTATCTTTGACAAATATTGATACTCCCCCTCCTTTTGTGGTTCGGTCCAAGTTTTGGGGCCGAAAAGCATGGTATGAGGTATAACCTGGTAGTGCTGGGGTGCTCTCAGGAGCCTTGAACCAGGTTTCTGTTACTGCACAGATATTGATGTTCTCCATGCTAAGGAGAGTTTCGAGTGAGTGCATCTTGAGGTTTAGACTTCTGGCATTGAGTAGCATTACTCTTAGTTTCTTATCTCTTGTGATACCTATGGAGGTGGGTTTGTCTTTTGAGCCTTGCCTAAAAAAGGCACTATGGGGGAAGCAAGAGCCTTTGCCAATATCCAAAAGCCCAGGGGCGACAGGTGCAAGCCGTCCTTAGCGAAGCATCGTGGCTTGTCGAGCATGTCATCCCAGGCTGACAGGCATTGGATCCCCTTTGAATGACGTCTTTCCAGCTCTATACTTACCCTTTCCCTCCTGGTAGCAACCCAGTATCAGCAGCTTACAGATTGTTCTCTCAGACCCTTCTTCCTTTAGTTGTATCCCCTCCGTTCACCCTGCGGGCTCACTCTGCTCCCCTACTCTGCCCCCAATTTCCACCTGCCCCCACCACTCCTACATTTATTCTTCCCATCCACCTCTCATCCTCCCTAAATAACCAATAGATACCTTTCCTCCTTACTCCACCCACTTATAGCCAGCCCACTTACTTACATTCACTCTATCCACTTACCTAATCAATTACATTCCCCACCCCTTCTTACAATTCTAAGAAAAGCTGTTCCTCTTCCTAAATCCTCACTCCTGCATAGCCTTTTTTCTCTGCTCCACAACTGCATATAATCTTTTTCCCCTTGCACAAACATGCCTTTAATAATCCTCCACACCCACCTGGCCTGCCCAATTCTACCTACAAAAATAACCTCCATACACTCCAACCTTTACCCTTTACCCTTACCCTTACTCTTACTCTCACTTCCACTCTATCTCTCCTTCCCTCTTCCAACCTAAGCTATTCCACACTAAAATCTTCTCCACGTTTGCTACAAAACAGACACATAAACTAATCTTAGATCTTCCTAAATTTTTAGTTTTCAAATACAAATGGCTCAAGATTAACTCCAACAACCTAGTCTTAGCTGGTGATATCCACCCCAACCCCAGTCCCAATACCATTATTAATGCCTCGATTAACTCCTTCAACAACCTAGTCTTAGCCGGTGATGTCCACCCCAACCCCGGTCCCAATACCATTATTAATGCCTCGATTAACTCCTTCAACAACCTAGTCTTAGCCGGTGATGTCCACCCCAACCCCGGTCCCAATACCATTATTAATGCCTCCTCCCACCCCCTACAACTCCATAAAAATCTTCACAATTAATGCCCAGAGTCTCAACAACAAAGTCCACCAATTTCAAGCTTGGCTAAGCCATAACAAACCAGACATCCTAGCCATCTCTGAAACTTGGCTTAAACCCCATATGTCCGATTCAGAGATCCTGCCCCCAGGATTTCACATCCTTAGAAATAACCGATTAAATAAACAAGGTGGTGGCACTGCCATAGTCTACTCTGACCTACTCACCTTAATTCCCCTCCAAATTCCAATTCCTCAGTTCAATAACACTGAACTGGAAAGCTGGACTACTAAAACTGAACAAACATAAAAACATCTGCTTTATTGCTCTCTATATATCTCCTGGTAACAACATCTCTATCCTTGAAGATATCCTCCACTGGGCATCTACTAACATTAAATATGAAACCTACATTCTAGGTAATGTAAATATTGACTGGAACAAGGTCCATATCCATTAACCTCTATAACTTCACTCAAAAAATCTATCCTATTACTTAACCTAACAAAACTAACCCCCCTGGATCTACTATTGACTGGATCCTAGTCTCTGATCCAGATAAAATAACCAACTCTGGCACAATTCCTGATTCCATTAGTGACCACTTCCCAGCTTTCATTCAACGTGCAACTAACTCTTCTCCTCAGCACCAATACATTCTTACTCGCAACCTTAGTAACTTTAACCCCACAACCTTTTCTAATATGCTTAAACAAATGGACTGGCAAATTCTAAAAACCCTCCCACTTGACAGTGCTACAGACTACTTCAACTCTGTCTTCCTAGACACCCTAAACTCTGTAACTCCACTAAGAAACAAAAGAATAAAAACTAATACAGCTCCTTGGCTATCCAAGCATACTAAACAAATTATGCTCCAAAGAGACAAATTGTGGAAGCTTTACCAAAAAAATAACCTGCCAAATACCTTCCTTCAATATAAAATCCTACTATATTAGGCTCCAGTCTAATAATAACAAAATCCCTAAGCAATTCTGGAAATCTATTAATTCACTTCTCAATCCTGGCTCCAAGAATAATCTCTGTCCTGACCCTAGTAAATCAGACCTTGAAATCAGCTCAGATTTTAATTAATTTTTCATAGAAACAATATCAGACCTAACCAACACATTCCCCAACAACAACCTTCCAGTCTCTCACTCTTCCCCATCTAATTCCCCTAATAATTACTCCCTTATGTTCAACCTCAAACCTGTCTCTACTAACTTTATAAAAAACTCCTATGCAAACTTAAACATTGCTCTAATGCTCCTGACAATATTCCCTCCTCTTTCCTAAAATGTGCTGCTGACGGTATAGCTCTCCCAATCAGCATAATTATTTAACAGATCTTTAAAGGAATCATACGTCCCCAAACTCTGGTGCTCAGCTTATATTCTTCCTCTCCACAAAGGAGGCAAAATCACCAATATTTCAAATTTCCACCCTATTGCACTACTCTCACCAATCTCTAAAATCCTTGAAAAGTGCATTCACCTCCAACTTATGCCTTTTCTAACCCAAAACAATCTTCTTACACCTACCCAACATGGCTTTCACCCAGGCCACAGCACCATAACCACCCTACTATCTTTCCTAGAAACTGTCAATCAAGCCCGCGATTTTGGACACCTGGTCTCTATTGTATTGCTAGATTTGTCCAAAGCTTTTAATACTGTTTCCCACAAACACCTCCACTCTCATCTCTCAAATCTTCATCTCTCACCAAGCACTTTATCCTGGTTCTCCAGCTACCTATCAGACAGATCACAGTCAGTCAAATGGAAAAACTCTACCTCCCCCTTCTTAGCTACTCCTACTGGTGTGCCTCAGGGATCTATCCTAGGGCCAATGCTTTTTAACATCTTTATTAATAACTTTCACTCTGCAATTCCTGATGCCAAAATCATTCAATATGCAGATGATTCTACCTCGGTCTGCTCTGCCTATAACCTCTGTGAATTGCTCACTAAAACTCAAACTGCTTTTTCAACCAACGAAAACTGGATGTGCCAAAACCAACTCTCTCTCTCTCAATGCCAATAAATCTAAAATTTTACTGTTCCCCCCAAACAAAGACTTATTCCTATAACAAAGATACTTTCAGAGTCCTGAGTCGAACCAACTCACCTATAGAAGTGGTTCCATCTGCCAAACTACTCGGCATTACTATAGATGAATACCTTAAGTTCGGCATCCACATTCTACAAAATATTAAGAGAACCCACCAAAACTTGGTATGCTCTACAGGAATAATCACTTTCTCTCACACTCTACTAGGCACACTCTGGCCACTACCTATCATCTGCCCTCCTTACTATACGGAGCTCCTCTCCTTATCAGCCTGTCCTCCTCTATCACCTCCAAACTAGAAAACTGCTGTAATAAAATCTCTAAATTTGCCACCAAATCCAAACATTCCACCCATCATTGCCGCAATCTGCAATCTCTGAATTGGCTAGAACTCCCAAACCACATAAACTACCTCCAACTCACCACTGCTCATAGACTTATATTTCACCCTTCTAAATGTCCAGCTCTAGCTAATATCCTTACCCATTACACCCCTAATAGAACTCTCAGATATGAACATCAAAACTTGGTAACTATCCATAAGCCCAAACATCCTGCTGGCCAACTCCTCCTCTCTTTCTCACTAGGTAAAAAATGGAATTCTTTCCTCTCCACTCTAAGAACTTCAAAACCCAGCTTTTCAAACACCTGTCCACTAAATGGAGATGTACCTGCCTACACCCTACCTAAATTCTCCCAACTACTTGCCCATAAAATGTTTTTGTTTCTTCTCTCTCAGGTTCCTAAGCTCTCTAAATCTCTATGTCTATGACTGTATCCAAGCTCTCTTCAATTCCTAGAGCTACCTAACCCTCATCACAACGGTGTAAATATTGTAAATAGTTTCATACTTTAAATGTGTGCTTGTAAATGTTTTATATTTCTACTTTAAAGGTGTGTATGTAAAGTGTTTCCCCACATACTATGCAATGAGTGCTCTCATAAATGAACCTGTATAACTCTTAAGATCATCTACAATGATGTTTGTCTGACTATTGTGCAGCACTGTATGTACCTTTGTTGCAATTTCTTCTAGATAATGTATCTTTACATTTCTCTATTACTATATCTGTACTGTATACTGCATTTGGAGCTTTTCTCCCCGGGCCTCCATTGAAAACGTGTCCCTTGGGCCCAGTGGACTTCCCCGGTAATCAAACTGGAAATAAATAAATAAATAAACCATAAATAATTTGCATTGACACCGTTGGAACCAATTACATCCACCACCATATTGGGGATCATTCTTGTTTCAATCATAAAATTTGATAAACATATTCAAAAAGCAATAACTAAGACAAAACCAAAAAATGTTGTGCCCTGCACAGCTCGTGTCACTAGAACCAAAGTGCTCTTCCTTCATAGTCTCATGCATGCAGTAACGTTACTCACCATCCTACCATGATAAGAAAAAGGCAACTAGAAAAGTCCTACAGTTAAACAGTTTGGAGTGTAGCTGTTCAGCATGTCCATGCAAATGTATAACCTGAGGTACTGTGCCTTTTAATGACCACTAGGAATGAGGATCTGTAATAGCTGGGGATTGGGAGAAGAAGATTCAACGTCCATGGCTCAAATGGAAGAAGTTATGGTCCTCTTCTTATAAAAAATGAGGAGGAGAGGTGGAAGTGAGAGAAAGAGGGTGAAGTGGTTGCCAGAGAGAGCTCAAGAGAAAGATAAAGCCTTTGGGAAAAAAAGCCTCAATCTGTCAGGTAGTCATACTGAGTAAACAGGGCAACTAGAAAGCCTTGGAGTTACGAAACTGCTAATCCATGGACAGTGTTTTATTTTAAGTGACACAGCCTGTTGTGAAGAAACTGAACTGAATTTACACTGTTGTGAATCTGAATGCAAGAAGTGAACATTCTGGACTTAAAATAGTTCAACACAAAGTTCTAAGAATTTGCTTAGCCACATTAATGAAGCATTATGGCCTCAAATGTTTCTAAATGATTGTTTATTGTCCTGTAGGAGCTAGTGATAGGTATTAAAGATGGAGAGTTTTTCTTTACTGGGAAAATTGGTCCAGAAAAGTTTGAGACTTCAAGTTAAATTATGAATGAAATTGTGTCTAGTTAACCTGAGCTAATGTTTGTCTTTTCGGCTTTTTCCCAGTAAGGAGTCGCCACAGCGGAACTCCGGTCCGCTAATGATTGGCAGTAGATTTTTACGAAATGCCGAGGTGCCAGCTCGATGCCCAACCTTCAACGAAGGCATGCCCATTTATGCATGCATGTCTTTCGAACGCTACCCAACCGCGTGGAGGACATGCAGACTCCACACAGAAGGCATTCCCAAGCCGTGCCGAGAATTGAATGGAACCTGAGCTAATAATTCCCCAAAATACTATAAACCCCAAAAAGAATAACTTGGATAGAAGTCAAATAATATACATCATGTGTCTATCAGGAGATGCCGCTCTGCTGCCTTCAATAAAATGTTGAGCACTGATTGGTGTATTAAACATTTATGATCTAGCATCTGTCCTGAGATCTGAAGGAATCCTTCACACCAGAAATGAATCTGCAGTGTCTTCCTTTGCTTCATTCAGTAGCAAACATTTAATCAGTCTGTTCTCTGCATTCAGAGCAATTGTTAATAAACATGTTTTCTGTACAACACTGAAACATTTCCTAACCAAACGTTATTACTAATATTTCCTCTAATTCATAGCTTTTTCATGTTCTGTACTCATACCTCTCAACTGTACAGATTTTCACAGAATGTCCAGATATTTGCCTCATACTTTTGATCTGTTCCTCATATAATTTGTGATTTTCTGCCAAATCACTACATTAATCTGAGAATGGAAGTTATTAAATAATTATATACATTCGTGTTTCATACGTCATTTCCTTCAGACAAATGCATGCTAAGACAAATCCTGTTGTGCTAGCATCTTTCTAAGTGTAGAAGAGTTATATTTAGAATCTGTCCCTATTTTTGGGACTTTATCACCCTCATTCTGTTAGGCTTTGTTCAGATTTTTTGCACGGAGAGGTTGAGAGGTATGGTCTATACTCTCTTTTTAGCTTATTTTAAAGGATCTGTAAAATGATTTATCTGAAATGTTCCCATTTCTCCTTTTATAGGTATATAAAACAAAGATGAAGAAACAGAGTTAGTGTTGCAGGCACTGGAGTGACAAAAAATATGAACAAATCAGAGCTGGCTGAGAGTTGTTTGAACAGTAATTAGCATAGGGTGTGGTCAGATAAGAGATATAGAGTTTCAAACATATGATGTGGGAATACAAGAAAATTCAACTTTTACTAGTGGGTTCAGCTTTCATTAGTGAGAAGAAAGGAAAACATATAACTGCAATGTCATTTCATAAGAAGTTATATCACTGCTCCCCTTTCAGGCATTTCATTGCTACACGGCAAACTGCTAACGTTTTCAGTCACACACTACATGCATAAACTGATACTGCAGTATCAGAATTAATCAAAATCATGTTGATGTCTCAGACATAGATGACTGCTGGAAAAAGACAACTATGACTTGCCAAGATTTTGCCTGTAAACAATATATTATAGAAAAACTTAATAGTTCACCTCAGAAATGCAAAGTGCAAAGGCCTCAAAGTTGAAGTAGAATTAAAGATTAAAAAAAAATTTATTCTTTAACACTGGTCCCATTACTATGTCTCCAAACATTTCTGGAAATACATATCTAAATTACTGTAACAAAATGTTCAATGTCCCAGTTAACAGCATTTGACAGTTTATTTTCCTATCACTTACGTAGTCTGCAATGCCCTAATCTCTCAAAATGTGTTGGTACAATATATCATGCATTTTAAAATAAATCACCTCTGTAGGAAAATAGATCACAGTACAAAAGACATTTTACTAAAAACAAAATGAAGCCCACACCAGTCCTTAAGCAAAATTTCAGCTGTCCTAAAATGCAAGAGTTTATCTGTTTTCCTTCATTGGTCTACTACTTGAAGTTTTGCTTGCCCAGTTACTAGCTAAGATTTTTGTTTGTCTGCTCCAGGTTGTATTAATAGTATTGATTTCTTTGGTTTTACTTCAGTAGGAACAGAGATCGGTATTGAAAAATGACCTTTAAAGTGCATTTTGCTTTTGTTCCAACTTGTTTGATCTTTGCTAGAGAGACTGGGGTATTATGGACTGTGTGTTTTTTGGGATTGGGGGTGCTGTCAGGCTTTCTTTCTTTCCATATTTGAGGGTTTTTTTTCATTATGTGTAGGGTGTGCACATATTTTTTCCTTTTATTTTACTTTTTTATTGTTTTGTAAATTTGTGTCTCAGTTGTCTGAGACCTAAGGACTTTTACTTTCAAGAATATATTTTGAGGTGCAGGGCATTTCATTTTGTACTTGTGTACCAGAAGCAGTTTATATATGATGCGTATATCACAGGAATTCCATATACATACAATAGCAAAGGTTAATAAAAAGTACAAAGTACAAAATAACGATAAATTAAAACTGGACAGGATGACCAGGCCATCTTGTCTCTGCAGTTTTTCAGCTGACACTTTTGAGGCAGCATTAGTGTCAGTAACCGTTATAAAATGAGCTCTTGCTCCTGGGTTTTTTTCTTCATTCATTTGGAATTCAAGGTAATTATCCAGCCCTGGAGTTTGTCATCTATCATGCAGAATGGTATTTCAGCTGTTCTGAACTTGTAAACTATTCTGAGGTCAAATTCATATTTCTACATCGCATTTATGAAAGATATGACAGAAATAAGCAAGACTTGCAGTATACTTTTAATAAAAGAAGTCAGCCTGAACACAGTAGTTAAAGAATGTTTAAACATGGTAAAACTGGTGACATACACTTGGAAAACTAACGGTATTTTCTATTAAAGTCAGTGTTAACACGTAACATTAGATTGATTTTCCTCCCCTTATAAATCTGTTTCTAATGGCAGCTGGTCAGTAAAAGAGTCTTAGATGGCAGCCAAGATTGCCAGTGATGTACGTAATACACTCACTCTGTCAAGCAGTCAAAATCGTATTTTAGAACAGTCATTGTATATGTGCATAAGATGAAATATGTAAATTATGTTTAAATGGGCCTCAATCCATGTTGCTCCAAGAGAACTAATTCTTTTATAACAGTCATAAGATTAAGCAAAGAACAAGGTGCCATTTTTGAGGGTATGTCTAGAATAAACTCTTGTTTATTTTTGCAAATCTTGACTCTGATTTCCTTCTGCTCCTATAAAAAATCCAAGTCTGTTGCTGTCTGTATGACAGTGAATAACTTTTAATTAAATCCATCTTCTGCTGTTGCACCACAAAAGGGAAAGTTTAAAATTAAATCTACTGAAACTGCAGCCTCAGAGCATTTCACCAAAATCCCTGGAACAAGCTGCTAATACACTAGCTATGCCAGTTAGCATTGTACGAAACAGAACAGCTCTTAAAGTTAGATTCTTTCCAGCTAATAATGTATTTCTAGTGATGAATTTGAATCTGTTCTCTGATATCCACACCACTGCTTTATAATTAATACAAAAGATAGTAAAGTTGTACAAAATTAATTCCTTGTGTAGGCCCAAAGTACATTGACACAATATAATTTATGTTCATGCCGCATAGTGGACTCCGCACACTACATTTTATAACCTGATACAATTTTAACTGAAGAAGGGAAGTTAAGAAGTTATAACGTTTCTTCTTTTCACTGAGAATTAGGTTACCAGATGCTTCTTGTTCACCTCTGGATTATCGCTTCTTTTTATGCAGCATTAGCTATTCACTAGTTTTAGGACTGGAAAACAACTTGAGGTAATCTGCCTATATTGTAAAACTAATCCTGATGGATCACTAATATAGGGTACACACTGTTCAGTCTTTTTAAGTGACACATGGGAGCACTTTTTGAGTGCTTAGCTCATTCACGTGGTAACAACACTCTATCCTTCAGAACTTAAGGGTTTGAAGCCAAACTTAGTTTATATTTTCTTCAGTGCCACCAAGTCTAAATTACAATTTTATTCATACAACTGATAAAAGAAAAGCAGTATTATTTATGTCAAAAATCATTAACAAATACAATTCTACAGGAACTGTATTTGGTGATACAGCTGTTAACCAAGTTTAACAACATGAGATACCTTTGCATTTGGCTTGACTTCAGACTTAAATAGAAACCACCGATTGAGTTATTTTCTGTTAAGAAGCTTATTCTGAATATGCTGCTTCCTATTGCACTAACTGCAGTATAACTTATCGCCAAACTCATCTATAGATCCACTCTCTACATGGACATAAGTAGGCATCATCGTAATGTCTGGAGTTATTACCCATTACACTATTATATCATGCATATGTTGTTATAACTATATTGTTTAGCACTATTACTGTTTGTATACAACTAAATAAGCTTGTTTGGCACATCTCTTTTATTTCAAAAATGTTATGCCTTATCACCCCAGTCATGGCTCAATTGGTTCCCCTTACCAGTACACTTACTTGGTCAACAAAAAATAAATAAATAAATGAATGAGTATGTGGCCATCATCCAATGCCTTAATGACCTTTTCAAAGGATCAGAATCAGTAAGCATGACCATCCTTTGACAAAGCCAAACTGGGATGGTTCCAGTGTCCTCAGGTCTCCTATGTCCTTGTTGATAGTGTCCATGAGAATTATTTGCATGGCTTTGCAAGCAAGGCTAGTCAGACTAATGGATCTACAGTTTCCCAAATCTGGAATATAGCAAACCTGTTAGCAAACAAATTCAATTCAAACTTAACCCCCCTAACTGCCAACGATCCACCCAGAAATACCTTTAAACATAACCCCTCCAACTCTAACTAGGTAGCATTTACTGGCTGCACTCATTAAAGCCAAGAACATGGCCTCAGTGGGCTCCAATAACATCCAGGATTCCTCCTAACCAGTCTAAAATAGGATATATCGAGGCCCCTTGAGTCATTATTTAACAATCGTATTAAATAAAACCAGCTTTATAGGACCAGCGGTCGTGGTGCTGCGGTACCATTGTCGCCTCACAGTAAGACGCTGTCCGGTTCAATTCTCAGCAAGAGCGTCTTCTGCGTGGAGACATGCATGAATGGGCATACCTTCGTTGAAGGTTGTGCGTCAGGGCTGGTAACTCGGCAAAAAATCAACTACCAATCATTAGCGGACCGGAGTTCCGCTGGGGTGACCCCTAACTGGGAAAAGCCGAAAGATGCAATTAAAACCAGCTTTATGCCAAGTAACTGGAGGACCACGATGGTCCTTCCCAGTCTTGAGAGAACAGCTTCAGGAAACTACAGACCCATTACTCTAACTAATCTTATTTCCAAAGTCACATTTACCCAAATATTCAGACACAACCTCTTTCTTCCTTGTAAATAACATGTCTGCTTAAGCAGTAATGTCTTGATTTTTTCTTGGTTTCTTTTATATATTTCCTTTTCCATATCATAATGCTCTCTTGTATACATCTTTAAATCCTTCTGTACATTTCTGTATACCAGCCTGTACTTCATTCTCACACAGTCCTCTGCAGTAATAATTTCCTGTTACCATCACATAATTTAAAATTCAGTGAAATAGATTGTCATTCCTTGCCATTTGTATATGCGTATAATACTATAATTCTATAAACATATACTCACTGCACCTCACATGCACAACAGTTTATCTTCTCATCTTTACCAGCATTATATCTTATAGTTTTATGATATCGCCACTCCGGAATAGCATTCACTTCCTAAATTGCATATTATTTTCTACCCCACAATTTTTCCTGTTTGCAGTCTTTCTTCACTTGTCAGGAATCTTACATCCTCTATAAGAATAATATTTACATCACATTTAGTACACCATTTCCCTATCCCGTTTACAATATTAATACTAATCACATTTACTGAAAGTACTGTAAAAGTATTGTTCCTTTCTCAGTTTAAAGGATGTATTTTAAATGTTTTTCTTATTTTTATTATTCTGCAGTTTAATGTTTTCTGAGTTTCAGTACAACTATTACCTCACACTAGAATCCGATTTCTCACTGTTTTCATTAATGGAAACACATCTAAACATGTCTAAAACTACTCCTTACCTTTCTTTTTAATCTTTGTTGATGTATTTTAAATTTCTTTTCCTAACATCCTTTGCACTCCCTTCAAGAACATCTGATTTATCACTGTCTTCATTTCTGACATACTCAGTACACTTACCTCCATCCTCCAGAAGTATCGCATTTTTATCAAGGTCATCTTTTATTACTTCGCCTTCTTTTTCATTAACACCCTTATCTGCCTTTCCCCTGCTTTGCCATCACTTTTAAACACAACAATACTTTCTACACCATTCTGCTCAATATTATATTATTTATTCTTTTTACAATCAAACCAAAAAAGCCCCTCACTTTTAAATGTTCTATGTTCATTTGTACACTTATTCATCGTATGTGCTCCCCCCACATTGATCACATCTTTTTTTTGTCAGATGATTGACATTCCCACAAAAACAACTTGTTGGCTGTTCTCTGTACTTAATTGTTGCTCTGTTACCATCTGCATATATAAGGCTTGGTAAATGCTTTGGTGTATCTTTTTGATATTGTAAAATAACATCACCTTCTCATCCTTCATTCATATCCCTCTCTTATCTTAAATTTAATTTCATCAGTGTGAAGTTCTTGTAACTAAAAGCTTAAATATTTCTTATATGTATTAAATATTGATTGTGTCATATTATATTTACTTATTGATATGTTTTTATACAAGTCTGTCAACTAACGTGTATTTTGGATGCCCTTTCAATACATTAATGAACATCATAGGTTGGCAGTTACGAATGATGAAAAGACTAATGTGTTGGCAAAAAATGCGATGATGCGCAAATAAGTAAAAAACACCTTATGTGTCAGATGTCAATCAGACAGATATTAAAATAGGTGCTGTGGTAATTTCTTAGAAGTAAATGATGAGATAGCAGTTGTTTTTAGCCACTGATAAATCTATCCATCCTTAACCTGTTTTTCCCATTTTAGCACATGGGGTCGGGGTGTCACTTCAACAGTGTCAATCATTTTGAGCTAAGGATTACACAGCTGGCTGGCTAGCCCTGCTGTGGTAGTTCATCCATACCATTCACTCGCACACACACTCGCATGTATAGGCGATTTAGAGTGTCCAATTCACCTACTTCATGTCTTTATAGTGTGGCAGGAAACCAGAGCTCCCAGAGGAAACCCCCATAACCTCTGGGAGTACATGCAGAGTCCACACAGAAAGCAGTCCAGCTGAGAATTGAATGGAGAACTTCTTGTTGTGAGGTGAAAACACTAATCACTGCGGCCACCCCAGCCACTGATAAATCAGCAGAACTAAATGAAACAATTAAAATTAAATTCATTTTAAAAATGTTTAAGCTTTTTATATTGGATATAATATATTATATATTTAATTGTTTATTACCAGGTTTTGTTTTATACAGAGTTGCTCGATAGTTTGTGTTCTTCTATTTTTTTTTTTAAAGGAAAGATACAATGAAGGCAGAAAATGAAGAACATGTGTCATGTTATAATTTATGAGTAGATGAACGTAACATTCCCATTCCCATTGTGGCATCAGTTCAGTGTTTCCTCAAATGCAATTGTTTAAAGAACTTTCATGTTTGAATCATATAATTTATTTCGGAGCTTAGCTGGCATATCTGAAAGTGTTGAGTTCCCATGATACTTTTTGTAGAAAATGGAGTGATTTATACATTAGGTGCCTTGCTGGAGTATAGCTAGGCACTTATTCGGGCATCAGAGAAGACAGCAGTTGTTTAATAAAGATGACATTTTAGCTCCAGCCATTGAACCCCTCCTAGCAATGGCCCTATTGGAATATACTGTGATGCGTAACAGTGAAATGTGTGACTCCAGTACAAGCCTATTCCAGATTCCTGTACTTGAGTGGATTCTAGACTGTAATACAGGAATAGAGCAGAAATGGGAACAACAAGTGTGGCGTTGTGTGCGCACATGCTTATGCAAACAGGATCCAGCTCTATATATGTCAGGCAAACTTTGGATTAGCTTGGTGTACAATTTTCCTGACGATTTAGTTAAATTGTAGGAGATGATTGCTAATGATGACTTATTGTTTGTACTTTTGTCAGCCATTTCTTGAGATAATTTCGAAGAATACTGTCAAGTGGGGCTAGGATTATCTATAGAGACAAGCAACATCTTAGTTTGACTGGTCTGTTTTAGTAGTCCTGAGGATTCAGGGTACTATTTGTATTTTGGTTAAAATAAATTGAAACCTAGTGGTAACCACAGAAATAGGTTTTCCTAAGCATAATGTTAAATGTGCTACGTTCTCAATGCACAGAGTGAACTCTAATAACATGAATGAAGATTATGCAAAGTAGCAGGTGTGGTCCAGGTCCTCGAGGGGTACCAACAGTGACTTTTTTATACATTCCAATTTTATTCAGCCAGAGTAGTAATGTAGTAAAAAGAAATGTTACAAATGCTACCAATAAAGCTATTGTAAACTTATTTCCAGTATATATAAGTGCTGTAGGACTATAGTTAGTCAAGACCAGGCCACTTGAATAAACATATAGACCACAGTTCATTAATAGCATCGAGGATGGAGTCATTTTCAAGTCTGTTACATAGCTTATTGCTACATAGATAGTTTTCCAGTGCTTTAAAATTAAGTTTGATACCTGTCTGGCAGTCAGACCCAGTTTGGGCAGTGCAATGTTCATCACTCAGAAGGGGTAATTACTTTAGGTGGT
This sequence comes from Protopterus annectens, assembly GCF_019279795.1. Lineage (NCBI taxonomy): Eukaryota > Metazoa > Chordata > Ceratodontiformes > Protopteridae > Protopterus > Protopterus annectens. Next base: position 360,095,482 of record NC_056743.1, on the reverse strand, counting down.
ATGGGTTTCTTAATATAAACTAAGCTGTAGTGTGTACTCATCTGTGTTTGCTAAAGACATGGGGTGGTCTATAATCATGAGCCCAAAGGTTGTCACCCCCCCACACACATTCCCAACACTGATCACTCCCTGTATTCCTAGATTTAACCTGTCAAAAGTGACGTTTCTTGAATTGTGTAAAACATATGGACAGTGCCTCATTTCCTAGATATTATCAAATTTCTCTGTCATAAATCAGAAGAAGCAGGAGCTTTAAGAAATGCTCCCTAACTAATTCTGGATCTCTCAAAAATCTGTGTGCTGTAGTCATCTGAGGCATGATAAAGCAGTGACAGAAGGTGAAACTGATGACTGTCCTTTGAAGGTGTCAGAGAGAGAAGGTGAGGCTTGCGACTGTCCTTTGTAGGTGTCAGTGACAGAAGGTGAGGCTTGGGATTGTCCTTGTAGGTGTCACTGACAGAAGGTGGGACTTGGGGCTGTCCTTTTATGTGTCAGTAAAAGAAGTTGAGACTTCAGACTGCCCTTGTAGGTGTCATTGACAGAAGGCAAGCCTTGGGTCTGTCCTTATAGGTGTCAATGACAGAAGGTGAGGCTAGTGACTGTCCTTTGTAGGTATCTATGACAGAAGGTGATGCTTGTGACTGTCCTTTGTAGGTGTTCATGACAGAATGTGAGGCTTCAGACTGTCCTTGTAGGTGTCAGTGACAGAAGGTGAGGCTTGTTACTGTCCTTTGTCGGTGTCAATGACAGAAAGTGAGACTTGTGACTGCCCTTGTAGGTGTCAGTGACAGAAGATGAGACTGTGCTTTGTAGGTGTCAATGACATAAGGTGAGAGTTGTGACTGAACTTTGTAGGTGTCAGTGACAGAAGGTGATGCTTGTGACTGTCCTTTGTAGGTGTCAGTGACAGAAGGTGATGCTAGTGACTGTCCTTTGTAGGTGTCTGTGACAGACGGTGATGCTTGTGACTGTCTTTTGTAGGTGTCACTGACAGAAGGTGAGGCTTCAGGCTGTCCTTGTAGGTGTCAGTGATAGAAGGTGAGGCTTGTTACTGTCCTTTGTATGTGTCACTGACAGAAGGTGAGACTTGTGACTGCCCTTGTAGGTGTCATTGACAGAAGATGAGACTGTCCTTTGTAGGTGTTAGTGACATAAGGTGAGAGTTGTGACTGAACTTTGTAGGTGTCAGTGACAGAAGGTGAGGCTTGTGATTGTCCTTGTAGGTGTCAGTGACAGAAGATGAGACTGTTCTTTGTAGGTGTCAGTGACATAAGGTGAGAGTTGTGACTGTCCTTTGTAGGTGGCAGTGACAGAAGGTGAGGCTTTTGTTTGCCCTTGTAGATGTCAGTGGCAGAAGATGAGACTCGTGACTAGGCATCTCGTAGTTCTGGCAAATGCCAGAAGTGCCGGTGTTCTTTGAAATTACATGCATAAAAAAATGCTTTTTATTTAAGAGTATCCACAAAATCATAACTATCATTGTCAATTGTCTAAAACTATCCAACGTGTTATTAGTTATATTCAAATGTTAAATGTTTATAGCTGACAAGGCTGGCGTGTGAGGTGAGTCGTATGTGAAACTATGTATCTAGATGGTTTGTATACTGTTATGCGTTTATTTTTATTAGTTTATTTCAAAGGAAGCAGTGGGCAACAAAGAAGTTGCATGTTGTTTTTTCCCCCCTATTCCCATGCAACTGGTGCATTTCATTCTACACAAAATGTATAATATCCTCAGTCTCAGTCAGGTGTGGCTCGTGGGATTGGACTGTTGGGCTGCAGCCCCCCCCCCAACTTTTCCCCAAAGAAAAAGAAAAAAGTTTGCTTATTAAACGTTACATGCTAGTAACAGTTCAAATGGCAAGCTAATGTGTAAAGTCTATTGTGATTCTATGTGGAACTCGGAGCAGCAGGCATGTGTGCTGGAGTTTAGGTTTAAAGAAAAAAGCTCTTCTTTTTTTGTTTCTGGACTGATTTAAAAACATTCTGAACTGGGAACACCACAGGCATCATTGAAGATGCGCAGAAGTCATTGCGGTTTTAACGCAAGGAAATAGGATGCTGACCGGACTGTGAAGTCAGCAGCCTGTCACGTAATGTGAGCATGTGTGTGACACGGCTGCTGCTTAGTCCTGTTATTCTCACATTCTCATCCTGCACATTAGTTGTGAAGGAGAGAGAGAGAGAGAGAGAGAGACAGAGAGTGGAGAGACAAGTGATGAGTGACCAAAGAAGAGAAAATCAGTTGTCCAAATGGATTAGTGTTTAAACTTTAAGGTAAGCTCTCAGTTTTTTTTTTCTGGCAAGGCCAGCCAGGTAATTTCTGCATTTTTTTCCTGGCAGATTCAACCAAATACTTTCTGCATTTTTTTTTCTTGGCAAGGTCAACCAGACACTTTCTGTATTTATTTTTTTAATCCATTTTCTGTTTTTCAAGAATTTCAATATCCCACACTAGTTAGTGAAAATGGGCCGGTGGTTCTGATGGTGTCAGAGTTTAATTCTTGACCTCTAAAAGGCATTCAATACCATGTCACGCTCTTTACTCTTAAACAAGCTATCTAACCTAGGGATTATCACACACACACACACACACACACACACACACACACACACACACACACACACACACACACACACACACACACACACACGCGTTCCACAGCTACTTATATAATTGAAAACAGGGTGTAAAATGGTCAAATGTCATCTCCCCCTTTGTAGCAAACCCCACTGGAGTACCTCAGGGATCCATCTTAGGACTCCTACTTTTTAACATTTTACTAATGGCCCACACACTGCATCCACTAGTGGAGCACTCCTACAACCCACTAGTGGAACACTCATACAACCCACTAGTGGACCACTTATACAATATGCAGCTGACTCCACAATAATCTGTACCTCTCACATACTACCCCAGCTTCTCTCCAATACTCAAATAACTTTTTCCGCTGTTGAATCTTGGCTCACTAACTGCCAGCTTTGCCTTGACCCATACAAAAGTAAGCTGCTTCTCTTTCAGACAAAGAACTGGACTACTAATCTTAACTTCAAAATTCTCTCCTCTGATAACACCATCATTTAAGCTGTCCTCTACACCAAGCTACTTGGCATAATTATAGACACTCCCCTAAAGTTTGATCTCTACTTACAACATAACATCAAGAAAACCCACCAGAAACTTGGCAGACTATAACAAACACACCCTAACCTCCTCTTCTAAAGCCACCATTGCTAAAACGTTCCTTCCTCCCTTCCTTCTCTATGGAGCACCAATACTTAACCAATTTACACAGCTCCTTCAGATCCAAAAAGGAACAGTGCCACAATAAAGTGGCCAAATTTGCCACCAACTCAAAAACCAGAACCCATCACTATCTATCACTAAAAAAAATAAACTAGATAGAATTCCCCAACTACCTACTTTATACCCAACCAATAACATTCCATAAACGTGGTCTACAAACCCCTAGCCTGCTCAGCTCTAGACATCATCAAACCATACAACCCAAACAGATAGCTTAGGTCCACAGATAAAGATCTCCTCACTATACCCAAACCATTTGTCAGCTGGACTAAACCCCTATGTTGCAAAAGCATGGAATTTTCTTCCATTTACTGTAAGAACTATTTCTAACCTAATTACCTTTAAATCTGTACTGAAACAAATGATAAATTTCTGGCTGTGCCATTGCTCTGATCCAGGCTAACCTCTTCTGCAGAACAAACCACTCTGAATCTCTCTCCAGCTGTACTACAGCAATCTGCTAGTATATATTGAAATTTAATTACCAGATATCTCTTAACAATATACTTACTTCCTGGAACTCTTGTAATTACTCTTGTAAATACCATGTTTCTGTATAATTTCTGTGTTATTTGTAGCAATGTTCTTACTTCTTAAAACTCATGTAATTACCTTGTTTCTGTAAAATTTTTATTACTTGTATAAAGTTTGTACGTCTCTTTAACTGGAGCTTTTTCCGCAGGCCTCCACTGTAAATGGGTTCTTTTTAACCCAGTTGGACCATCCTGGTAAACAAATGTCAAATAAATAAATGAATAATTCTTGTTCTAGTACACCACTGTTTGTGCTTGAATAGGGTCATTGAGATGTTCTTCTTTACATGGAGTGGAAGCCTATTCCAGAGGAGCGGCAATTGCTGGGAGATATATATGTCTATTCAGCATGTTCTGTTTATGTCACAGGCTAGGGTGAAATCCTTGGAGCAAGTTATTCTTGTCCCATTTGATTTGCAGACGTGCAACATTTCCATTAGGACAGGGTCCTAGACTGCTCTGTAGGCCAGGCACAGGGTGCCTGTCAGGAGCCTGTATGATATAGAGTACAGTAACACAGCTTTCAATCTTTCCATATGTCATATTTTGGAGGCCCTGGATTTTTTTGGTAAGAAACTCCTGTGGTCTCTGCAGCTGCTGTACATTTCTGGTGAGGTGTATACTGAAGTGAAAATTGTACTCCATCAGTGGTCTGATATGGGTTGAGTACCATGAAGCTATATCCTCCCTGGTGTTGGATGTGATGCCCTTATTTATGACATCCACAATGTAGAAGGCTTTCTTTGCCACTATGAACACATGGTGATCAAAGTTTGGATTGCTATCAACCTGTGTTCCCAAGTCTCACACCAGTGAGATTAAGCTTAGAGGGGTGATATGTATATCATAATTAGTAGGGGATGCTACTTTGCCAAAGGGGGTAATGAGGCATTTTTGCTTAAAGTTTTAGTCCATGAGTTTGGCACCAATCATTTGTCTGTGCCAACCCTTTCTGCAATATATTAACATCGTTGGGGGATGTCTATGATTGTGGCCATTTTACAGTCAGCTGCAAACTCCGTAAGGCACAGGCCATCTACCTTTGCCTTGACTTTAAGAAATAGATTCCAAAAAGGAAAGGGCCCAGCACAGGTCCTTGTGGTACCCCACTGTTAACTGGTCAACTGGTAGAGGTGGACTCCCCAACTTTGACAGTGTGTGTTCTGTTGGTGACCCATATAGTAATGTATGGGTTAATCCCTAGCTGGGAGAGTTTGTCTATGGTACTTAAATGGGAGATTGTGTCAAAGGCCTTGGCTAAATTAAAATAGGTGGTATGTACTGTTTTGCCCTCATCTATGGCTTTGCTGGCATTCTCAAAGAAGTCCACCAGGTTTAATAAGCAAGATCTACCATTGACAAAGCCAAACTGCATCGGGTCAAGAGTTTGAAGATCGCTTATGTCCTTGTGGGTAAGGTCTATGATGATTCTTTCTATGGCCTTGCAGATATGGGTCGATAGTTCCCTGGGTCAGATGATAGACCCCCTTTGTGCAAGGGAATTACTGTTGCTGTTCTCCACTCTGCCAGGACAAAGCCAGTTCACAGGCTATGGTTAAAGAGAGTGCTGAGTGGTTTCACTAAGTCTTGTTTTAGATTGTTTAGTAAGCAGCCTGGGATGTTATCTGGTCCCATAGATGTCATGTTTTTGGCCTTGGAGAGTGCTTGTATCACCTGTTCTTTGGAGATACTTGGTAAAGGACTGGTCTTCGAGAATGCTTTGAGGTATGTCAGATGGGTACAGCTGGGTGAAGTTATTGCCATATTTGTTGACTAGCAGGTTGACAAGTTGACAATTTCCTCAGGTTCAGTGTGAGTGGTACTGTCCACTACAGGTTCAGCACACAGCTGGGCATTCCTTCTTATGTTTTTTGATATAGCTAAAGAATGCCTTATGATTGTCTTTAGCTAGGGATGCTAATTTAGACTCATAGCAAGCCTTAGAGGACTTAACAAGACATCTGATTTTCTTGTTCAAGCTGTGGAGGGCATTCTTCCTCTGTTGCGTTAGTTCCCTCCTGATCTTAGATATCAGTTTATTTATTTTGCTGTATAACTTATTTATACTTGCAGTTCACCAGGGGTGGCTTGTTTTTATGGGAAGACCTGTTTTTGTTCCTATTAGGCCCAGCTGAGTCAATGCATTTATTTAAGTGGCTATATAGGTCACTTGTGTATTCCTCTGCATATGGGTCATTGTTTATGTTGGCAGGGGCATTGAAACTTTTTATACCATCACTTAGTAGGCAATAGTTTGCTTTGTACAAATGTTTCAGTTTTTTTTACTCCTGTGGGGGGTTCTTTACTTCAAAAGAGACAGATTTATGATCTGACCTTACCAGGGGGGCAGCACACAGGGGGTAGTGCAGTGACCCCCCCCCATGTTGGTAAACACTAGGTCCAGGACATTTGAGCATCTTGTGGGGGTGCAGACCAACTGTTCTAGGGCATTTGAATTAACAAATACCAGGAACCTCATAGTGATTGTGTTTGTGCCCATGTATGTCACCCAGTTGATGGAAAGATAGTCGAAATCTCCCATGACCAAGGTGTTTGGCTGTATGCTGAACGACTCTAGCAAGTCCAGGTAGGCTGTGTGCTTCTCCTGCTTCATGATGGGGGACCTGTAGCTAGCACTGATGTTGAAGAATATTTTTCCTATAGTTAATTGGACCTGGAGTAGCTCAAGAGAGTTGTACTGTTTTGCCAAGTCTAGAGGTGTATTTGGATTTAGTGAAGATGGCTACACCTCCACCTTTGGTTCTTTCCTGCTTGTTTTAGGGTCTGAACTTGTGAAAGCCATTGTGACCTTGTACTGTACTGTCAGAGGCCTTGAACCACGTCTCAGTGACTGCACAAACATTATCATCTTCCAAGGTGAGGAGTGCTCCTTGTATGGCCTGGGTGCTGTCAGTGGCCTTGAACCATGTCTCAGTGACTGCACAAACATTATCATCTTCCAAGGTGAGGAATGCTCCTTGTACTGTAAGTGGCCTTGAACCACGTCTCAGTGACTGCACAAACATTATCATCTTCCAAGGTGAGGAATGCTCCTTGTACAGCCTGGGTGCTGTTAGTGGCCTTGAACCACGTCTCAGTGACTGCATAAATATTATCATCTTCCAAGGTGAGGAGTGCTCCTTGTATGGCCTGGGTGCTGTCAGTGGCCTTGAACCACGTCTCAGTTACTGCACAAACATTATCATCTTCCAAGGTGAGGAATGCTCCTTGTACAGCCTGGGTGCTGTTAGTGGCCTTGAACCACGTCTCAGTGACTGCATAAATATTATCATCTTCCAAGGTGAGGAGTGCTCCTTGTATGGCCTGGGTGCTGTCAGTGGCCTTGAACCACGTCTCAGTTACTGCACAAACATTATCATCTTCCAAGGTGAGGAGTGTTTCCAGAGAGTCCAGCTTACTGTTTAAGCTCCTAGCATTCAGCAGCGTGACCTTGAGTTTGTCTTTAGTGGGTTTCTTTATGTTCGATGTTTTGTTGTTTGGCCCTTGCTTAACAAAAAGGGAAAAATAGCGCTTAAACAGAAGCAAAGTTAAACAGTTTTAAAACAAACTAACTAATGGGAAAGCCCAAACCTGAGCGTTATTCCAGCAATCCCAACTCAGTTGGGTTCTGGGCTGCACACTTCAGCCCCAAGGGTGCATGAGGACCTTCTTAATGTAGGATGGATGGTTTTCATGCTTAAGTAATATCAAACAGCCCAGATTCAAACAATCTGAATCTAGAGTATGTTGTGAAATACAGAAGTACTAGAATTTCAAAATGAAGAAAAAAACATACTCAGCAGTAAAAAGTGCAAAAATGAAACAGCAGTTAAACAAAATACAGTTCATAAAAAAGTGCAAACATGAAACTGCAGTTAAACAAAATACAGTTCAAAAAAGTGCAAAAATGAAACTTCAGTTAAAATACAGTTCAAAAAAGTGCAAAAATGCAACTGCAGTTAAACAAAATACAGGTGCAAAAATGAAACTGAAGTTAAAATACAGTTCAAAAAAGTGCAAAAATGAAACTGCAGTTAAATAAAATACAGTTCAAAAAGTGCAAAAATGAAACTGCAGTTAAACAAAATACCGTTCAAAAAAGTGCAAAAATGAAACTGCAGTTAAATAAAATACAGTTCAAAAAAGTGCAAAAATGAAACTGCAGTTAAAATACAGTTCAAAAAAGTGCAAAAATGAAACTGCAGTTAAACAAAATACAGTTCAAAAAAGTGCAAAAATGAAACTGCAGTTAAACAAAATACAGTCCAAAAAAGTGCAAAAATGAAACTGCAGTTAAAATACAGTTCAAAAAAGTGCAAAAATGAAACTGCAGTTAAACAAAATACAGTTCAAAAAAGTGCAAAAATGAAACTGCAGTTAAGCAAAATACAGTTCAAAAAAGTGCAAAAATGAAACTGCAGTTAAACAAAATACAGTTCAAAAAAGTGCAGTGCAAGCTTAAATATACTTATTGTTTTGTTGATTACAGTGTATGCCTTGAATTTATTTCAGATTCACACCAGGTCTCTGGTTAAGTCAGCAAACTTGGAGTAGCTCCGCCAAAGTGAGAGCAAAACTACTCAAGTGTGGTGCTTAAATACAAGTGAATTTAAACAGTTTTAACACAAACTAATCAACGGGAAAGCCCAAAACTGAACCTTATTCCAACAGTCTCTGACTCACATGGGACAGTCACAAGCCTCTGTCATTGACAGAAGGTGAGGCTTGGGACTGGCCTTGTAGGTGTCAGTGACAGAAGGTGAGGGTTGTGACTGTCCATGTAGGTGTCTGTGACTGAAGGTGAGGGTAGTGACTGCACTTGTAGGTGTCTGTGACAGAAGGTGAGGGTAGTGACTGCAGTTGTAGGTGTCTGTGACAGAAGGTGAGGGTACTGACTGCCCTTGTAGGTGTCAGTGACAGAAGGTGAGTGTAATGACTGTCCTTTGTAGGTGTCAGTGACAGAAGGTGAGGGTAGTAACTGCAGTTGTAGGTGTCAATGATAAAAGGTGAGGGAAGTGACTGCCCTTGTAGGTGTCAGTGACAGAAGGTGAGGGTTGTGACTGTCCTTGTAGGTGTCAGTGACAGAAGGTGAGGGTTGTGACTGTCCTTGTAGGTGTCTGTGACAGAAGGTGAGGGTAGTGACTGCACTTGTAGGTGTCAGTGACAGAAGGTGAGTGCAGTGACTGTCCTTTGTAGGTGTCAGTGACAGAAGGTGAGAGTTGTGACTGTCCTTGTAGGTGTTTGTGACAGAAGGTGAGGGTAGTGACTGTCCTTTGTAGGTGTCAATGACAGAAGGTGAGGCTTTTGACTGTCCTTTGTTGTTGTCAGTGACAGAAGGTGAGGGTTGTGACTGTCCTTTGTAGATGTCAGTGACAGAAGGTGAGGGTAGTGACTGCACTTGTAGGTGTCAATGATAAAAGGTGAGGGAAGTGACTGCCCTTAGGTGTCAATGACAGAAGGTGAGGGTTGTGACTGTCCTTGTAGGTGTCTGTGACAGAAGGTGAGGGTTGTGAGTGTCCTTGTAGGTGTCTGTGACAGAACATGAGGGTTGTGACTGTCCTTGTAGGTGTCAGCGACAGAAGGTGAGTGCAGTGATTGTCTTTTGTAGGTGTCAGTGACAGAATGTGAGGGATGTGACTGTCCTTGTAGGTGTTTGTGACAGAAGGTGAGGGTAGTGACAGTGCTTGTAGGTGTCAGTGACAGAAGGTGAGTGTAGTGACTGTCCTTTGTAGGTGTCAGTGACAGAAGGTGAGGCTTGTGACTGCCCTTGTAGGTGTCAGTGACAGAGGGTGAGAGTAGTGACTGCAGTTGTAGGTGTTAATGATAAAAGATGAGTGTAGTGACTGCCCTTGTAGGTGTCAGTGATAGAAGGTGAGGGGTGTGACTGTTCTTGTAGGTGTCTGTGACAGAAGGTGAGTGCAGTGACTGTCCTTTGTAGGTGTTAGTGGCAGAACCCGAGGGTTGTGACTGTCCTTTGTAGATGTCAGTGACAGAAGGTGAGGGTAGTGACTGCAATTGTAGGTGTCAATGATAAAAGGTGAGGGAAGTGACTGCCCTTAGGTGTCAATGACAGAAGGTGAGGGTTGTGACTGTCCTTGTAGGTGTCTGTGATAGAAGGTGAGGGTTGTGAGTGTCCTTGTAGGTGTCTGTGACAGAACATGAGGGTTGTGACTGTCCTTGTAGGTGTCAGCGACAGAAGGTGAGTGCAGTGACTGTCTTTTGTAGGTGTCAGTGACAGAATGTGAGGGATGTGACTGTCCTTGTAGGTGTTTGTGACAGAAGGTGAGGGTAGTGACAGTGCTTGTAGGTGTCAGTGACAGAAGGTGAGTGTAGTGACTGTCCTTTGTAGGTGTCAGTGACAGAAGGTGAGGCTTGTGACTGTCCTTGTAGGTGTCAGTGACAGAGGGTGAGAGCAGTGACTGCAGTTGTAGGTGTTAATGATTAAAGATGAGTGTAGTGACTGCCCTTGTAGGTGTCAGTGATAGAAGGTGAGGGGTGTGACTGTTCTTGTAGGTGTCTGTGACAGAAGATGAGTGCAGTGACTGTCCTTTGTAGGTGTTAGTGGCAGAACCCGAGGGTAGTGACTGTCCTTGTAGGTGACAGTGACAGAAGGTGAGGCTTTTGTTTGCCCTTGTAGGTGTCAGTGACAGAAGGTAGGGTTGTGACTGTCCTTGTAGGTGTCAGTGACAGAAGTTGAGGGTAGTGACTGTCCTTGTAGGTGTCTGTGACAGGAGGTGAGTGTAGTAACTGTCCTTTTTAGGTGTCAGTGACAGAAGGTGAGGCTTGTGACTGTCCTTTGTAGGTGTCAGTGACAGAAGGTGAGGCTTGCGAATGTCCTTGTAGGTGTCTGTGACAGAAGGTGAGGGTAGTGACTGTCCTTGTATGTGTCTGTGACAGTAGGTGGGGGATGTGACTGTACTTGTAGGTGTCTGTGACAGAAGGTGAGGCTTTTGTTTGCCCTTGTAGGTGTCAGTGACAGAAGGTGAGGGTAGTGACTGCCCTTGTAGGTGTTTGTGACAGAAGGTGAGGGTAGTGACTGCCCTTGTAGGTGTTTGTGACAGAAGGTGGGAGTAGTGACTGCTGTTAGGTGTCAGTGACAGAAGGTGAGGGTAGGGACTGCAGTTGTAGGTGTCAATGATAAAAGGTTTGGCTTGTGACTGCCCTTGTAGGTGTCGCAACCAACATCATCATTCAGCTTATTGGTGTGAGCGAGGTCTCCCTACTGAAGTATGAGAACTGAAGTGATTACAACCACTTTAGGTGGTAATTCGTACTCCTCTCTCTACATTCAGCTAGAGATCGAAAGTGTTTTTTGTGTCCGACAACTAAATCATACCAGAAAGCAAAGTCTTCATCAGTCGGGATGCAACAATAAATTGTCTTACCCCAAATATTATTTGCTCATTATGCCAAATCCTTTCCCACTTAGTAGGCTTCCTATGTAGCAGATTGTGCTTGACCAGAAGGATGATTATTGCCTCTTTTAAGGTCACAAGATCCATACTTTCCTGTGCTTACTATGTATCAGTGTGGAGCACTGGACTTCCAGATAGACTTTACGAAGTAACAAAATGAATTAGGAGTGTTGCTTGAGTGTATTTGTGAATGTCTGGCAAGCCCACAGCAAGGGTCTTCATGCTAAATGTGCTTACATTATGCAATGACAAAATTCTTAGTAGACTTGTAGGTGTAAGGCCTTGTGGCAGAGCTCCTGCAATATTGAGTTCAGATGCAGTGACCGCAGACAAAATTCTCAGTAAACTTGTAAGTGTAGGGCCTTGTGGGAGAGCTCCTGCAATATTGAGTTCAGATGCAGTGACTCCAGGCTATTAAACAGTGACAAAAGTTTTAGTAAACTTGTATATTTAGGGCCTTGTGGCAGACTGCCTGCAATATCGAGGTGAAATGTATTGACGGCAGGCTTTGCTCTATGAAGGAAGATGGTGACTGATTGTAAGAGAGGACAGCACTGAGGTTATATTTAGGAATGCATTCTACTACTTGTGGGGATTCTTGTGGGGGATTCCTCACTTTCTGGAGGAGGTTAACTTTCTGGTGACCAAACATCATTCCGTGGCTGTGCAGGAGATGAGATGACCGATGGAGGCAGGAGTAATAGGTGACCTTATTTTTGTGTGCAACTCCTCCTGCCATGGTATGGTCTGTGTACCTCCAAAGTAGGCTACTCAATACTGTCCTGTGGTCCTTGCATGCTTTTAAGCATGTACCCTGTATGGTTAATTGTGTTTAAACTGCATGGTTTGGTGAAGTACCTTCTCTGTGTCCATATATAATTCTGCTGTGGTTTTCTGCTGCAGACACAGTATTATTGTAGCTTGTAATGTTCCACCTGAGATGACTGACCTCGCATCAGCCATTCAATACTGCCTGCTTTAGTAGATATTCCAGTGGCCAGGGTGCTAGTTAAATCCAGGTCAGGTGGCTTATAGTTGTGTCTTATTTCTGTTATGTCATGAAACTGATTCCTGAACACAGTATCAATCAAACTGCATTTCATTTAGAAACACGACTTTCATCACATTCTCTTTTGTAAAAATCATAATATTTTGCACATACTAATCTAATGTAAAATATGTAATATCTTGTTCTCTGAAAGGAATTTTTTATTAACCATACTCCATCCAACCACAGTGACTATGTAATCTTTGTTAGCAAATTTAGTTTTTCTTTTATTGTTTTAGCTGTAATGAATTAAAAGACTGATAGCGCATATGTCTCAATCCTCATTTATAATAGACATGACCTCTCTCTCTTTCTTAATATTTTCATAGTTGCAGCTTTAGTTCTTGCCACTGCTCATCACGGTGCTGCCTGCTACTGTTTACAGATAAAATAATGAATGGACTATCCCTTTGCTGTCTGTGTCTTATGCTTTTAGTCACACATTAAATAAACATACATAAACATGTTTGCATAATGAGCTAAATTAGATATGCTGCAGTTCTTTTTTTGTAACAGTTTCTAACAAGACTCTCAAAGGATTATTACAGTTAGGTTAGCAGAAGCAGACCTAATATTAGAACATATTGTTACATTACCATTTAAAAAATCTCACACATTTTTGAAAATAATCTCACTGTAATAGATAAAAATGAAGATGAGATGTATAATAAATAAAATAAAACTCGCTGGATACACACGGCACATAACTCTTTAATAGGAAAAAATTGAGCGCTTTCGCAGAGTCCTCTCTGCTTCATCAGAAAATAACATTTAAAACATTGTTTAAATAGTAATGCATCATGGTATCAACCAATCAATTCATGTTAAAGTTAGTAGACCAATTAATAATACTTATAGTATAAAAAATACACATATAAATACATATAAAAAAGGCACATATAAAAACAGTATAAAGTGTAAACACATTTCTAAATTTTCTAAGTGCAATGTTAAAAACTATAAAATTTAAAATTGAGAATACTAAATAAGCTGGAGCATCAATGCTTTAAGGCTCTATTTCTGAGGAATGGTTTCAAAGAAGCCTTGGAGTTTAGACCGGGTGGTCTGTCCGCTTGGAACTTAATAATCCATTCTTGTTCCAAAGCTTCAGTACTTTTAATAATATTTCCACCTCTTTTATTTCTATGAACAATATGGAGAACTAAGAATCGATGATAGGTGGACCAGTCAGTGTTGAGGTCACCCATAATTAAGGTTTCTTGGTGGACGGTTGTGGATAGCCAGTGAAGTATGTCTTCAGCTGTGCTGGTGTTATCTCCTGGAGGGACATCAATAGCCACTATGATAAGTGTTTTGTTCTTGTTGATATTCAGTTTGGTCATGAGCAGTTCTGCATTGTTAGATGTAGGAAGTGTGGTGCTGATAACTTCTAGGGCTAGATATTGTTTAAACATTATTGCTACACTTCCTCCATGTTTATTTTCACGATCAAGTCTATATATGTTGAACCCTGGGGGAAGTATTTCATTGTTTTTGACATGTGGCTTCAGCCACGTTTCAGTCAAAATGGTTAATTCAGGGGAATGTAAGTCAATTAGTGCATGGAGGTCATGGATTTTGTTTAGTATACTTCTTAAATTTATATTAAGGAACAGCAGGGAGTGTTGTTTAGGGTGAAGGGGTATGGTGGAGTTGATTGAAGTGTAAGTGGTAGTTTGCTTATTGGCAGTGTTGGGGCCAGGGTTGGGGTAGATGTCACCACTGAGTTTTAGTTCTGATAATATATGAAATAAAGTCGTTATAAGTTTGCTTAGTTGTTTGTGGTTTCTAAATAGTGGTTCATTTTTGTGTCTGATTTGATGGTATTTAAGTGGAAGGTAGTCTATTTCTGTGTTGCTGTAGACGGGTGAAATTTGGGAGTTGTAGTGGTTGGCTATGGGCAGTGGAGAGTTGGTGGAGTTGGTGGGGTGGTTATAGTAGATGGGGGTGTAGAAGTTAGTTAAATGATAAAGAAGGGCTAGTGTGAATATGTTGGCTGTGTGGAGAGATAAGTAGTAAATAGTGTTTGTTTTAGTGGATGTAATGATGTGTGTTTTAGTGAATGTAATATTGCATGCTTTATTAGTGTGTTGAGGTTGTTAGAGTGGGACTAACAGTGTGTGGTTAGTGTGTGTTGTGAGATGTTGGAGGGGGAGGTGATAGTTGTGCGTTTGTGAGTATGGGGTAGAGCAGGGATTAAATCAGATAGGAGGATGACTGTGGGAGGTCAGAACAGCTGAATGTGTAGGTGGATATGTGTTGTATTGTAATGATGGGGGAGGGGGTATAGTGGAGACTGGCCTGTTTTGATTACAGGGAGTAACAACTGTTAGATGTGTATGAAACAAGAGGGTGATTGTATTGATAGCATCAGTGTATTGATAGCATTTTGCAATGGTAAAAAGGGTAGGGATTTGTAAAAGGTTAATATGTCTGCTAATGGATGGGTGTTGATTAGAATTAGTGTGGAAATGTGGGCTACTTTATAATTAAAAATTATACAGTAGACGTGGGAGTGGTTTGTTTAGATAAATTTGAGCGATTTAGGGGCGGGAGGGGATGGGGGCAGGGTAGGGGATCAGAGTGAAACCCGAGCATAGCGAGGGCGGAATGGAGTGGGTAGAGCCAAGTTCTATAACTGCACAGCAAGGAACAATCACTTAGACTACCAGGTACTGTGAAAAGTATCTATGCAGCTGACAATTGTGTAGACTAGGAAATCTTAGAAAAATAGAAACCTTGTGCCAGGAGTGAGTATGGAGTGGGGGAAATATGGACCAGTGTATTGGGAAGGAGAAGACTGGGTAAAACAATGATTCCAAACTAGAAAGTGTTGGGTTTAGAGAGATCTCTGGTGGGGGTGGGGGTTACCAGTAGTGTTCACTCCCTGAATACATTATAATGACATTCACAATCATAGAAGGGTTAAAGCATTAACATACACTGGGGGTTACCAGTAGTGTTCACTCCCTGAATACATTATAATGACATTCACAATCATAGAAGGGTTAAAGCATTAACATACACTGGGGGTTACCAGTAGTGTTCACTCCCTGAATACATTATAATGACATTCACAATCATAGAAGGGTTAAAGCATTAACATACACTGGGGGTTACCAGTAGTGTTCACTCCCTGAATACATTCTAATGACATTTACAATCATAGAAGGGTTAAAACATTAACATACACTGGGGGTTACCAGTAGTGTGCACTCCCTGAATACATTCTAATGACATTTACAATCATAGAAGGGTTAAATCATTAACATAGACTGTAATGCTCCTGTACTTTAAGTAAACCGGCCACAGACATTTGCAGATGCAGCTTGCTGGTAGAGAACTGCTATAGGGATGGTAGAGAACTGCTATAGGGATGCCCCACAGTGTTTGTATTAGCTGACAAATGGAGGTCACACTACTGGAAGATGCCAAAACAGCTGGCAGAACAGACTAGAGTAGTTTTAAAAATGTCTTTTCTTATTGCTTGGCTCTTTAACTGATTCAGCCTTTAAAAATAAAATGTATTACAAGTTGCTGTTTTAAAACTTAATTTATCAAATATCTCAGCTGATGTAAGCAAATCTTCACTAGCTCAATTAAATTCTGTCAAACATTACCCAATTAATGCTTTATTTTAGTTAAAAATGTCTGTCCATAGCAAAGGGTATTCCTATGTTGCCAGCTCTAAGGGGTGTTTTTTAACACTCCATGCATCTCACTGAAAAGTGAGACACTAAATGCTAGTTAGGATGACCTCCCAATGAAGAATCTGGAGAAGTTCAAAGTGGTGTTACAGTTTATATATTGAAAACGTTATGAGAAAAGTTGATTCATTTAATTAAATTGTACTGCAATTTTACACATAAATACAAGATTTTAACCTTGCATACTTGCAAACTATGGTTTGGTAAAATATTTTGCTACAGTGAATATTACATGTGTAGAGACAAGCTATTCCTTTTAGCATCCAGTGTATATGAGTAAAGGCTGGTTTCTTTTTAGTTATACATACCATGAAGCTATGTTTTGCTTATTAATGGTAAACACATTCAGCATAGTAGTTGCCTTATAGTCACTTCTACTGCAGCTAAAATACAATGTTTTATTCACAACACAAATACACTTTGTTACAGCACTTCTTTCCACCTGTCTCAAACACTTGGTTTCAATTTTAAAATTATACCAGGAATGTACATTTAATTTTGCACAGAATATAGTACTTAAAATAAAATATGTCTTAAATGAAAAAGAAGGGTGTGTATCTACTGAGATATAAATGTAGGAAGTACAGCTGTACCAGATGTGTTGTGCCAGTATGTGTAGCTCAATAGGAATGCCTTGTGAAAAGTGACAGACGCCACACTGCTGTGCCACTGCCCGTGCCACAAACTCATTATAAAACCATGTGAAAAGTGATATATGATACATTGTTGTGCTGGTGCCTCTAATTTACTGAGAATGCCATGTGAAAAGTGACAGATGCCACAACTTTGTGTCACTACCAGTGCTACTAACACACCAGGAATGCAGTGTGAAAATGGATAGCTGCCACAGTGTTGTACCAGTGCCACTAACTCACTAGGAAATCCATGTGAAAAGTGATATATGATACATTGTTGTACTAGTGCCTCTAACTCACTGGGAATGTCATGTGAAAAGAGATAGATGCAAGAAACTAAGAACCCGCAGGGAGGCCAAAGTGCACGGATTGGACCGAGATACTCCAAAATCTAGAAATAATCCAGCACATGGAAGGATGGCATACAATAGATTAAATTTATTGTGGCATATCAATAAAGCACACAAAGGATGAAGCAAACCGGTTTCGGCTAAAAATTATCTTTCTTCAGTGCACAACACTAATTGGTTCAAAAATAATTAGATTAACTCATTCAAGTCAGGTTAGAATAATATAACTGACATGATATACCAAACTGACTCTTTCTATTTATTATATTGTCAAAAATCAGTTCAGCTTAGTTCATTAAGTCCAGGTTTGAATAAAGCACCTAACCTGATAATCCAACCTGGCTCTTTTTGGTTTAAAATATTGTACCATCCAGCTTTACATGATCTAGTCGCTACAATTTTGTCCATGATCACAAAAGAAAATTTGACAGTTTTATGTGTAAGAGTATGTTTATATAATGCATTTGAGACCCTTTTATTCCTAATATCGCTTAAGTGTTCACTGATTCTATGTCTAAATTTTATTTATTTTATTTTACATTTGTTGACCGGGCTAGTCTGGCTGGATACATGTCCATTTTCAGCAGAGGCCCGAGGAGAAAAGCTCCACTATATACTAAGTACATAAAAAAAAAATTGCTCTAAGATATAGCTAAATCAGAGATTACAAAAAACAAAGAAAAAAAAATAAAGAAAAAAAGAGAAAAAGAAACACATACAGTTCATTAAATATCAGCAATTTAACAAAATGTACATACTTAAATAAATCTCAAAAAAAGAAAAAAAACAAAAGGAAATAGGTAGAGAAGAAAAGAGAGGAGGAGAAACAGAGTAAGAAAAAAAAGGGTGTAGGTGTGGAACAAAACCAATGATTTTTTTTTTTGTACAGTTTTTTTTTCTTTTTGAAAAAAGAGTGGCAGTGTAGTCAGTTATGTGTAAGGTAAGGGAGATTCCAGATTCCCTATTGTGTGTGTTAGTGAAATAGAGATCACTGTTGTGTGCTGTTTGCCTGTTTTTTGTCAGATTTTTATTTTGTCATGAGTTTACTAGAGAGATTGTTGAGTTAAGATTAGAAGTTGAGAGAGTATTTGGGGTGTTGTCAGGTAGGTGTAATATGTGGTGGGCAATATATGAGATGAGATATAAGGTAGTTTTGAAAATTCAGAAAAGCCCAGCCTTTTTGTTTTAGAGTTTATACAATGGGTTATCCTAAAGTTATACTAGGTCTTAGCCATGTTGTTATAGCAAGTAGTTAGCAAATTAAGTTTAGTTTAAAGATTAATTTTCTAAATAGGTAAGTTTCTAGGGGGAAGCATAAAAGGAGGGAAACATATAGGAGATCTTGGCAAAGATGAGATTGTGCAATCTTGGTTCTAAGTTTTGGGGGATATGAAGGCCTCTATTTTGTGTAACATTACCTTGTTGATGGTCTTGATGTTTGTCCTACATAAAAAGAAGAACAAAAACAAGTAGCTAGATATACAATCCAATCGCTGCTACAGTTTCCAAAGCATTTGATGTCATAAACCCTAGATGTATTACTACTAGAAAACTCTTTAGTTGGAAGTATATGTGTACATGCACTACAATGGCCACAAGCGAAGCATCCTACCAGTACATCGCCAAATAATGTTTTCTGTTTTAAAATGGGGGCCGGATAACGTTTATAATGTGTAAAATATGAATTGATAGTTCTGCCTCTGTGGAATGAAAACTGACGTCTGGGCTTTAGCACTTGACTGAGTTTATCCTGAGTTAATAAAATATCCCAATGATTATTTACAATATTCATAAATGTTTCAGTATTACCACCAAAGGTAGTAACAAATCTAATAGGTTGTTCAGTGTAGCTATTATTTTTTACTTCTGTACTTTTGTATTGCAAGAGTTTATCCCTGTCCTGTATATTTGCAAAATCTTGTGCCTGAGCTATATTTTTCTGATGGTAACCCCTTGAAAGGAATATTTCAAGTGAGATCCTTTTGGCAGGTGCTATGGGTCTTTGCAGAAGAGCAAATATGCTTAATGCGTAAGTATTGGGACTTAGGGATATTGTTGATGATGTGGCGAGGGTGATAACTGAAGGCATGTAACAAAGTATTGTATTCAGGGAATTTTCTAAACACTTCCATCTCTAGTGTGTGTGATCCTGTTGTCTTGTGATTTTTACATCCAAAAAAGTAATTTGATGATATTCAATATGGAGTGTAAACTGAATCCCCCATTTATTTTCATTGAGGTATTTGACAAATTCTTCCACATATTCTCTATCACCCCGCCACACCATCCAACAGTCATCCAGATATCTTCTCCTGATGTCTAATTCTTCCAAAAATAAGTTGTGATCGGAATCATATATAAGATGCTCCTCCAAGTAACCCATAAATAGGTCGGTATAAATGGGGGCAAAAGATGCCCCCATAGCCATACCCTGTACCTGCCAATATGCCTTCCCATGGAAATAAAACACATTTTTTGAAAGCACGTGTTCAGTTAAACACACCAACAATGTGTTAAATCCAGGAGCATATAGTTCAGATTTGTCCAACCAAAATTGTATTGCTTGTAAGCCTGCCCAGTGTGGAATATTAGTATATAGGGAGGTGATGTAGAGTGTACAAAGATACCAGCCTGTATCCAACTGTGTATCCTGTATGATGTTAAGAAATTGTGTAGTGTCTTTTATTCTTGATCTAACCATTGGTAATAAAGGTTGTAAAAATTCCGTTAGAAATGCAGAGAGGGGTTCAGTTAAAGATCCCCTTCCAGACACTATCGGTCATCCTGGTGGATTCGTCAAATGTTTATTTATTTTCGGAAGCAAATACAAATACTATGGTATGGGATCTTGAACCTTAAGTTGATTACAAACCTTTAAATTGATTATGCCCTCCACAGTGGCTAGATCCAAGAAGGAATACATTTCTTTTTTGAAATTTGGAGTTGGATCTACCGGCATACGTATGTAAAATCAGGCATCTGACAAGTGTTTAAAGGCTTCAGTCTGATATTTGTCAGAATCCATCACTACAACACCAGCTCCCTTATCTGCAGGCAAAATAACCAAATCTGAATTTTTACCAAGAGATTGTAAAGTTCATCTTTCGACAAATCATGTTTAACAAACTGATTTTCATGAGAAAAGTAAAGATCTTTTAATATACATTCCCTAAAAACTGCAAAGTGCTTATCCATGGAAGGCATAAAGCTGGATTTCCCAAACCAGAAACCAGCCAATCCTTGAGTATCCTGTGCATCAGAAAAAAATATTTTAAGATTTAATAATCTACAGAACTCGTTAACTTCATTAACCATTGTTATGTTCAGGAACATGAAAAGTCGGCACAAAATTGAGACCCTTATTCAAAAGTTTAATCTCTGTATCAGATAATTTGTGTGAAGAGATATTGTGTACATTATTTACTGAGATACAATCTTCTCCAATAGTTGTTGAATACTGTGACTTTTTCGATGTTTTCTCCCCCCCCCCTTTTTTCTTTTCCTAAACACAAAGGGGCTGCATTGGGTTTCCTCTTGGCTACTGGACAGAAAAAGAATCTAAATCAGTGGCCGAGGAAGAATCATCCTCTGAGATACCGCTATATGTTTGATCTGTTTTGCTCAATATTGATCTAGGTCTATTTTTTCTGTTGGTTGTTTTAGTGCCAGGTTCAGAGAAATGTACACTTTTTTGTACTACAAAAGGTTTTCCTTTTTCATAGTCAATGATATCTCTTTGGATCTTCTGTCTCATTTTCTTTACCAATTGTTCCTCAAGGGCCGATGGATCTTTGGCAAAATCATTTAGATGAATATCATAAAAAGTTTCTGTCTCATAAGTTTTAACCTGTTTGCAAATAGTGGTGACTTCACCTATATTTGTATATATTGTTCTCTCATAATATGCAATCAATGTTTCTACCAGAAGCATAGATGCTTTGTGTTGTTCATGTGCCCAATCTTGAGCAAGTTGGTCATCCGTTTGACCAACCAGAGGTTGAATTCTGACCCGTAAACCTCTTGGTGTTATATCCTTAAGCTTAAAAGCTTTAAATAGTTTAAGATGCCAAATGGTGGCTCTAAGTGTATTCATGTATTTTGTAAGTCTTTGAAATAACATATCACAAAGGTGTGATGGATCATCCTTATCTATATTATTGGCTCAAAGTGTCTTCATGTATTTTGTAAGTCTTTGAAATAACATATCACAAAGGTGTGATGGATCATCCTTATCTATATTATTGTTCCCTGAGCTAGGGGTTTGGAAGCCAAAAATTTCTAAATTATCCCTATCAGCTGATAGCCCCTGTAATAATTTGGTAAGATCCATATTGGAAATGTTATATGAATAACTAATACAATATAGTTATATGACCAACAATTAAAAGTTGGTATAAACAGTAAATATGCAATACAAAAATTGAACAAAAGAAGGCAGAAAAAAGCATATATAGCCGTCAAGCACTGAAACCCACATCTATAATGCACAACTAGTTAAACAACTGTGTGCTTATTCAAAAATATACTCAAATCAATTCTTCCTATAGTCAACATCCTAGCCACCATGGTTCAGAAAATCAACTTAGTCAGTAGAAATGTTTTGTATATCATGTGTAGACTCAAAATAAAGTCGCCTATAAACACCATTCAATAAGGACCAAAAAAATCAACTAATGAGTTGGCCAACATACGTTAACACCAAACAACAATATTTGTCAATATACCAACCAAAAAGGACCTTCGTCCCACTTATTTATTGTCCATTGGGAAATATCACATAAAGATAATATATAGGGTGACCGACTTTGTCTCTGTCACCTCCAGGCTGATAGTCCGAAAGCACATTTAGTGCACTTGTTGTATTTAGAAATCTTTGTAAGTCCTATAGAGATAGGTCATCACTGATCAAGCCTAAATGGCTAAAACATATTATAAATTTGAGTCCACAATAATATACAAACCATAATAAGAAATAATATTACCAAATATTCCAACTGACTGACCCTGTCAAGACCATGATAGAGAAGGACATCAATCATAATATAATATAACTTATATAAATGTAGGATCGAGTGTTGGCCACTATAAGAAAGGAGATAAATGTTGTATAGGGCCCTGTGATATACCCAGTGATCATACTCTATACCTTAATATACCATTCCCAAAACAGGTATGTGTATCTATCACCATCACAACTTAAGTATCCTTAATAATATATCCCTATAACCAAAAATCAAAGAAAATTGTGAAACAGTATATAATAATAGTGTCTATAAATGTAGGATGACCATGATATAACATTCAGAAGCTGGATATATAAAACGCATATACAAAAGCCATATGACAATAGGCCTCCAAAACATGCACAATATTCTCAATAAGAACATATAAAGATTCTCTAGAGAAGTCCCGATATGTCTAAATCCCAATGTTTGACCATTGAAAAACTATAATTGATGTAATAGAACAGAGGATATGCATATCGCAACAAAAAATAGTTAAACAAAGTTACTTGCATAATAATGTGACATTCAAAAGTCACATATATAGAATGCATATACAGAAGTGGTATGCCATTATCCCACTAAATAAACAATACCATACAAGAACATACACAGTATTCTCAATATAAAAATTTGTGTAGAATAGTCCCAATATGTCCCAATCCCAATGTTCAACCATTGAGTACATATAGATCACAACAAAAAATGATTGATCAAAGTTCCTTGCGTCGTAATTTGCGAGCAGTGTTGTAGCCTTCCCGATCAAAAAACGGAATTATAAATCCCAATCCAGGCCCCATAATAAGTGATGATAATGTCTTATTGGGTTTAACAATCCATATATAATATCATACAACAAGGAAACCTTGCTTCAAGTACAAAAGAATGGTTGACAAAATCGGAAGAATTTCCTACCACAGAGCAAAATGAGCCGCTCAAAATAAAAAATGTATATTTCGCCAAGGTTCCGTAACAGTCCAGGCCCCGAAGTAGGTAATAAATTTTCCCACTCCGTATTATATTTCACACAAAAAAGTTGTTTGAGATGTAAAAGAAAGTAAATAGGCTTGCAGCTGAATATTCTTACCATGCAACAGCATGAGCAGACCAAATCAAAAAAGGGACATCCAAGCTGGCGAACCAGAATTCTAAGCCAAAAAGTCTGATGTTACACAATTTAAACACTCCCTTTTCTAGAATGTCCTGGTTTATAAGTGTCTATAACAAAAACAACCATCCCAAGCCAGAAGGTAGTTGCAAAAAGCTCAGAAAACAAAATACGTAGATGACACACTGTTGTGCCAGTGCCACTAACTCACTAGGAAATCCATGTGAAAAGTGATATATGATACATTGTTGTGCTGGTGCCTTTGACTCACTGGGAATGTTATGTGAAAAGCGATAGATGCCACAGTGTTTTGCCAGTGCCACTAACTCACTAGGAAATCCATGTGAAAAGTGATATATGATACATTGTTTTGCTGGTGCCTCTAACTCACTGGGAATGTCATGCGAAAAGTGATAGATGCCACACTGTTGTGCCAGTTTCTCTAACTCAACAAGAATGCCATGTGAAAAGTGACTGTTCTATTGCTTCTCTCCCATCAGGAATACCCAGTAAAAAGTGATAGATGACACACTGTTGTGCCAGTGAATCAAACTCAGCAGGAATAACATGTGAAAAATGATAGATGGCTCACTGTTGCGCCAATGTATCTAACTCACCAGGAATGCCATGCAAAAAGTGATAGATGCCACACTGTTTTGTCAGTGCCTCTAATTCACCAGGAATGCCATGTGAAAAGTGATAGATGTTACAGTGTTGTACCAATGCATTTAGCTCACCAGAAATGCCACGTGAAAAGTGATAGATGCCACACAGTTGCCAGTGCCTCTAACCCATCAGGAATGGCATGCAAAAAGTCATAGATGCTACATATCTGGAGTGAGGAATTTAGCATGTTCTGTGCTTTTGGGAAGAATACTGAAGATTGTCTGTGTTAAAAGGATGTTTACCACATTGCATATAGGCTGTTAAATTTGTTGTTAGCATTGTCACATATATTTAGCACACCATTTTCTCAAGGTGTATGTTGACTGGATGAATGTAACCAAGTTGAATGTACAAATCCCAAATGGTTTGAAATAGGATCTATACTGCTAATGTAAATAGCCAAAACTGAAAGCTCATTCTACATTCAGAATTAAAGCAGGTTAATAATTTTGGTGGCTTTTAACATTTTTTTCTGGTGTCATATATTATTAACCTTCAACATGAATCAATAAATAGTTTACAGTTTTCTGGATAACTGTTTTGTTGCACTAAAATTGATCTTTATTCAGCTTGGAAAAATATCAGCAATCTAAAAAATGTTTGAAGACAAGTTCATTAGGTAATTAAATGGATGTGATAAGGTCCAAGTGAAAATACTGAAAGTGGTCAGAATTACAAGATTGAATTAGCCAGAACAATGTTAGACTCATTCTAGGTGTTTAATATTTTTTGTCTCAGATGCTCAAAATATCCATCTTAAAGCAATAACAAAAACGAAATGTGAAAAAAGTACTTTAATGATGAAATTATGTGGAAACTGGGGCCTACTGCATCAAGAAGGGATTAGTCCAAAATATGTGTGTATCTATCTATATATACCTTAATTTGTCAGAATGGGATGCACTCAAGTAATCGCGTGCTCGACGTACTTCCGCAAAATGCGATATAAACACTGAACCTTGAAATGCCCTACCCCTCTAGACCTAGGAACAAGTGTTAACAGGGGTCCAGAAGGGTGAGAGATTGGCGAGTTGGGAATATCTGTGTTTGGGAAGTAGTATGTCACACAGGTGGACTCGAGCGCATTCCATTCTGGCAAATGAATCAACCTCTGAAACAAGCGTTCGGAAAAAGTAATGAAAAAGTTAACCAGCCAGACCTGAACGCAAACTCGCTACCACTCGAAACAATGTTGCCAACAGCAATTCGAAACAATATTGCCAACAGCAATTATGTGAATCCAACACCACGAAATATAAAAACAGATTTAATGTAAGAAAGTTAAGCGCTTTCACTCGCATATAGCGAGCTTCATCAGAACAATAATACAGCAAGTGAAAGACATTTAAATAACCAATTTTTGGCGCCAAAAAAGTCTTAAAGCTGTATGCAATATATATCTTGCCAATCAACATTTTCACTCACTTAAATTACTATTATATTATAAATGCAAATACATATGGTATTAAATACCAATGAATTAACTATTTCATACATTCTGTTGAATTATTATTTTTATGTTTTTTTAATTTCGTGGTGTTGGATTCACATAATTGCTGTTGGCAATATTGTTTCGAATTTCTGTTGGCAACATTGTTTCGAGTGGTAGCGAGTTTGCGTTCAGGTCTCGCTGGTTAACTTTTTCATTCTGGCAAATGAAACCTATAGATATATACAGTATATATATATATATGAAACTTTGAGATATGAGGGTTTCAGCTTTCATGGCAAGGCGAATACCATTTTGTTTTGAAGCCAGGTGACCTCTAGTGTTCAAGTCAGCTGTGTAGAATGGTCTTCTAAGCAAAAAGGTTTCAACTAATAATCAGTCCTTTATTTCACTATGTGTCAGGCATGGGTCTTCCCATGAAGAGGCAGTAAGACAGACAGAAGAGAGTAGAAGTTGGTGTCAATTTTGTATAGGTTCATAGTTCATAGGTTCATAGTTTAGTACTAAGCTAACTGCCCTTGCAAGCCATTTTAAGCCTAGCCAATTATCCCTTGTGAGACTCAAACCCTACACCTTGTGGTTGTAAGGCAAGCACCTTAGCCGTTAAGCCACCCTCCCAGAAAAAAAATGCACCAAAAAAGAAATTACCTGCAGACAAAAGCCTTAGGGTATACTACCTGTATTGTTTTTTGTCATTTTTATATAGCCCTTTTCCTCATATATGCATGTGAGCACACCCGCAATACACACACATATAAATATATGTATATGTATGTGCATATATGTGTGTGTCAGAGGGTTTTGCCCCCTGCTTATATGTAGGGTAGGTGTCTTTGTTATGTTGTGTTTGTGTGTGTTGTTTTGTTTGTTGTAGTGTTATTAGGTAGGTGTATGTGTGCTTGTTTTTGTGGTGGTGTATGTATGTGAATGATTGCGATTTTGAATTTCGTGGTTGTGGGTGTCGTTTTTTGGGCTTTTGGCTTTATAGTCTCGAGATACTAAAATTCGGAAATTTAGTATTTCGAGATTCTAAAGTGAATCCGAGTGTGTGTGTGTGTGTGTGTGTGTGTGTGTGTGTGTGTGTGTGTGTGTGTGTGTGTGTGTGTGTATATGTACGTATGTGTGTGTGTGTGTGTATATATATATATATATATATATATATATATATATATATATATATATATATATATATATATATATATATACACACACACACACACACACACACACACACACACACACACACACACACATGCATAGACACTTTCTCCCAACTTCAGAGAACCTGGGGGTACCCCATCTTCCTTCTTCCTTTCTGTACGTATTGGTGTTCCATGTTCACTGTTCTATTTATCAAACTCAGAACGTGTAAAACTCTTCAAACAGTTTGCCGCATATTACACTAGGGACAGATAACTTATTACATATTACACTAGGGACAGATAACTTATTACATATTACACTAGGGACAGATAACTTATTACATATTACACTAGGGACAGATAACTTATTACATATTACACTAGGGACAGATAACTTATTACATATTACACTAGGGACAGATAACTTATTACATATTACACTAGGGACAGATAACTTATTACAAATTACACTAGGGACAGATAACTTATTACATATTACACTAGGGACAGATAACTTATTACATATTACACTAGGGACAGATAACTTATTACATATTACACTAGGGACAGATAACTTATTACATATTACACTAGGGACAGATAACTTATTTCACACTAATTATCTAAGCCTTCCTTAAAGGCAGATAATGTTTCTGTTTTCTAATAAATCATGGTAAAGCATTCTGCCACAACCCTCTTCATCTGTTAAATGACGTCTTTAATAATGTGGAATTTGCCATTTTTACCTGCCACGTACACATTGTTCCTGTTTTGTAGTGAGTGTTTTTCATGATTATTCCCTATGGTTGTCCTAAATATGTCACTGTGCAAACATTTTAAGATCTAAAGATCATATTAAGGTCTTCCCATGCCAGTCTGTAGTTAGTAGTGATCAGTGAAACTTCTGCAGTCACTTCCTGTGACAGGGATAAGACAAGAGTTTGACACTCAATTTGTATACTAAAGCGCCACTGTAATCTTTCTAATCTGTGTGTGAATGTTTACAGCTACAGGCTGATGCACATACTCAACTGTTGATCTAATTACTGATTAGTAAATTGGGTGTATAACCCCTTTTTCCCTGCTAATGGTTGTCTGGAGGATATTTTTGCTGACACCTCCTAATCTCATCCATTAAATATGGACCAAAATAAAAGTCTCTGTCAGTGCTAATATCCAAGTTCCTTATGCTGCCAACTTTCTCCAGTAATGTATTTTTATAGATTCATAGGTGTATACTAGGTTAATGATGGTTTACTATCAAAATTCAGATCGGCACTTATGCGAAGCTTGGAAGGTCAAAAGGCTGTTTTCAAGTTTTCATAATACCGATCCTGAAAATGTTTGACTCCATATTAGTGAATGGTAGTGTGAATTGCTAATGTGGAACTGAAATTCTAATACTAGATCACACTACAGTGGGGATCAGGAAATTTACCCTTTTCTCATGTAGTGCGATCTTGGAGTTGGAATATATAATATGCAAGGGGTGTGGGGGACACAGCCTCCCACATGGGGGGTGCAGAGGGGCTTGCTGCCTTGCAAAAATGTTACTGGTAACAAGGGGTTTCGGCATTGGGACTTAAGTGTTCAAATGTCGATTCCGTTTTACCATTTCTAAAATTTTGGTAATTTCTTATTACCAATTTTGGCAATCTTGTTCAATCAAAAGGAGGAAAATTATTTTGATTTTCCACATTTTGATAGTAAACTGTTAATGAACACTGCAGGCCTTTATAAGCCTATCCATGCAACCCAAATGTATCCCACAAATTGTTCATTACAGGTTATTTTAGGGTGTGTGTGTGTGTGCATGATTTAACAGCTACCTCTGTCCATTAGAAATGTAGGTGTCCTGTAATAGGTGAATTCCAAATTTACCATGCACTTGGGGTTCTGCTTGCATATGGTTAAGGAAGAGCTCTGCTTCACCTGGATGGAAATCCTATTCTGGAGAATGAGGATTCTCTGTCCCTCTAATGTGGCTTATTTAGGGCACAAGCAAAGGTTAAATCTTTACATCGAGTAGCTCTGGTGTTGTCTATTTTGCAAATTTGCAAAAGAACCATCAAAGTGAGCTCCAAGGATGTCTTGTATGCCTCTCAGCAGCCTGTAGGAAACAGAGTATAGAGGTAGGACATTAAGAAGATCTGAATAAGACATTTTGTTTATGCCCTGTATATGTTCCTATACATACATCACCTCTGTGGACATTTCAGTTGTATGGCTGAGTACATTGGCACTATGACTTCCCTGCACCTCAATGCCATTGCCCTTACTTATAAGCTGAGTAACATAGAATGATTTTCTTAACTCCTTACAAACATGTTAGCCAAAAGTCAGGTTACTATCTACTGGAGTCCCCATATCCCTGATGCCTGTGTCTATATTTAGAAGAGTTTTATCAATGACATAGTTGTCCTGGGTAGTTGAATCCCCAAAAGGTACTATTATGCATTTCTTGGCACTAAGTTTTAAACCACATTTTGTCTGTTTTAGACCTTCCTGCAAGATGTTAGTATCTTGGGGGTTTCTATGATTGTTCCTAGCTTGCAATCATCTGCAAACTTGGTAAGCTAGAGACCTTTGCTATTGTCCATGACTTCCAATAAATAGATGTCAAAGAGGAACAGGCCCAGCACAGAGTCCTGGGGAACTGCACTGGTAACTGACCTCTTGGCGGAGGTGGCCTGTCCAATCCTAACTTCCTAGGTCCTGTCCGTGAGCCAGGTGGCTACCCAGCAAGCTACTTAGGGTTTTATGACTAATTCCATGGGTTTATGTGCAATACCCGAATGGGGTATTGTATCAAATTCCCGAGCTAGGTCATAGTAGGCAGTATGCACCATTTTGCCCTCACCCTTTGCCTTTTTCACTTTCTCTATGACATTCACCGGGTTAAGTATGCATGACGTGCTGTTGATAACACCAGATTGGGTTGGGTCCAGTGTCAAAAGGTTTCCCATGTCATCGTTAATCATTTACATGATTATTTCCATGCCTTTGCAAATGGCACAAGTTAGACTAATGGGTCTGTAGGTCCTGGAATCCATTGATTGTCCACCAGTTTTACAGCAGATGGGTAACCTTGGTTAGAACTGGAATGGATTTTTTGGATTACATTCCACTAATGTGATTTTGATTAACCTTCCAAGCTGTCTTAATACAATTGCATATTGTGCAGATTGGAGATATCTGGTAATTATCTTTAATTCTAACACAGATTTTACTAGATAAAGGGAAGCTGGACACAAAGATGCAATATGGGGCCAGTACAAAGGCTGAGGAACCCCTGAGTTGACTCCCTTGACATTAGAGCTGGTCATACCAATTTTATTTCTCAGCCAGTTTCTAATCTATCTTACTACATACCTCCTTTTCAGCCAATAATATTAAGTCCTCCTTCTGCTGGACTGTATCAAAGGCCCTTGCCAAACCTAGGTATATCACATCTACCAGAAACCCAATGTCCAGTGTTTCCCATTCCCCTTTTGCTTTGTCTCCTCCAATATTTGGTGTACTACTGTCCTCCCAGTTGTTCCACTTATATTCCAATTTCAAATTCAGCGCATTGTTTCTTCTCTTTATCAGATCTGCATAAATCACTTCTTTGTGAGTTCCAAACTGCTGCTTCTCATCTGTGTCTTTCTTTCCTCCCATAACTTAAAGTAGCTGTGCCATGCATCTGTAGGTAAACCTTCATCACTTCAGGAGTATTTTATGAATGCCATCTTTCCTTTGTCAGCTTCATTCAGCATCTCTAGCACGGCATGAAAGCCTTTCTTTATCTCAGTATTTTCTGACCTTATTTTTCCAGGCCTCCCATGTCCCTTCTACTCATAATCCATCTCTCCACTAGACCAACTAATATTCCTCCCCTCTGCATAGATCCTTTAGGCTCTACTAACCACCCCTCTATAAGAGTGTTGATTCTGTTATCTGTGGTATTATTCTCCATTCCCTTTCCTCGCCTCCATACTGCACCGAAAGCAATTGAATGCATAGAATAAGGGGGAGTACGATTACCTAATTTGAGGGGGCAGAAAGCTATAATTCAGAGTGGAAAGGAATGATGCTGACACATGGAGGAAGATCAAGAAATAAGGAGAGATTGGCATTTTGGATGCAGACCCTTAAGGAGAACAACCAAAATCATAGAGTATTATATTCTAAAATAGCAGGAAGTATTTCTAAGCCAAACCAGCACGAGAATGGAGAAAAGAGATTTTGCCGATAGGGCTGACCGTGGTCAGGGATACAGACAATAGGCAAGAGGGGGCTGGAATTTATTAGAGAAAATTGGCAAAGGAACCAAGGTATTGGGAGGAAATAACTAGAAAAGGAAAGGTAATAGAATGGGAAGAGGCCAAGAATTTATTTGGAATGCAGGTTAGAGTTTGCCTTCCCTATCAAGGATTGATATAAGAGTGTAGGAAAAGAAAAAGAAATAGGGGGGTCCTAAGTGAAAGACTAGCACTAGTAGAGTTTTTAATAGAATCTAGAACAGAGGCTGAGAAGCTGTCATTAAAAAGGAATAATTAATAAAGCATATAAAATATTGCATAATAATTATAAGAATCAATCAGAGGAGCTTAGAAAGGATTGGAAAGAGAGATTGGATAGGCAATTCAAAAAGAGACAATGGGGGATATATATAGTCGCCCAAATATGCAACAAGGTCTAGAAGATTTAGGATCTTTGTCTGGAAGTGTTTACACAGGTATTTTTATAACCCAAGTAGACTCCAAAGAATTTTTCCTTAGGTGAATAGCAAATGTTGGAGGTGTGACGGGCAAGAAAGACATAGTTGGGAACATATTTTTTGGAAGTTTGATGAGCTGGCAGACATTTGGGATTCCCTGCAGACGGGTCCATTGGAGATGCTGGGTGAGCAAATTGGAGTAACTGGGGATATGATTTTTTTTAGGTTATGCTACAGAATCGGAATTGCCTACACATAGTAAAGCCTTGCTGAGTCTAATTATGGTGGCTGCCAAAAAAGCAATTACTAGAAAATGGAAATCAAAGTCTAGCCCAGCTTTACTAGAAGTAGTGAATTTAGTGACAGAGATAAAACAACTGGAACTGGGATCTTTAGAAAAGGGAAGGAGCAGACTACATAGGAAAAATGGGAATTGTGGGAACAATATATGCAGAGCAGGAACGAGGTTTAGGAGGCAGGATTTGAATGAGCTATATAATGCTTAACTGAAAATGACTGGAAGGTTTATCAGTGATGTATAATATTTGCTACTACAGTTGTTACAGTGGTGTTTGTGATGTAAACTGTTTATTTATTAATTTATTTTACATTTGTTTACCGGGAAAGTCCAATTGGACACAAGTCTTTTTTCAGTGGAGACCCAGGGAGAAAAGCTCCAAGGAATGCACAAACAGTAAAAATACAGCATATAGTTGTAAACGATACAGAAATAAAAGTACAGAAAGGGAATTACTAAGAGCAAAATAATAATTACAATAAATGTTCTACATGTTGTTCTGATACGATCTTTACATATATGGTGTTGCTATCTGTATGACAGGACTCAGAGGATTTATACATTATGCACATATAATGGCTGAATTCCAAATGACTGTTTCTATAGGAAAAGCCATTTTAAAGGTTAAAAACAAATATCAACATTGTTGTTACAGCAGAAACTCAATTTGCAATTCAGAAGACAGTAATAAAATATCAATAAGAGGTAGGCTACTGTAACTCTATACACTAGCCAGGGGAGGAGCATGAGCAGAGCCACTTTTCAGTTAAGTGTGTCTTTAGTAGCTTTTTAAATTGTAATGTGGAGGAGTTGGAGGCAGTTGGGATTGGTAGTTTGTTCCAAGTGTTATCATTTTGTATGTTTTTCATTTATATAAATGTAAGATTGCCTTTGTTATATGTGTAAATTTAATAAAGATGTTTGAAGAAAAAATAAGTTGGCTACAATCCTCAAGCCTCCGTTCTTTTAATTCTCATTCCTCTTTCTCCTATGACCTGTCTTCTATTTCCCTGAGCAAATCCCTGCCTCTACATCCCCACTAGAAATTGGCAGATGCGTTATAAGTTAAGGAATATCAAAAACGTATGAGATATCATTGCAAATATCAGCATTTTCAATGCATGCACTCTGTTGTTACATTAAGATCTTTGTTACTCCCCTCTACAAAGACCAGCTCACTTTCTCCTATTTCATAAGTGCATTTTTAACTGCCATCATCTCTAAAAGCTTTGTATTTTTCTTAATTCATAAAGTCCTCTCTGCTGTGAAATGTGACATATCTAGCAGCTTACACACTTCCTTGCATTCCATAGCATTTTCTGAAATGTAAATATTTTGTGAAAAATAAAACCTATTACAAAGATACAAATAATTTTATAAATAAAAATTATTCTCTGCAGTGATAATAGTCTGCATAGTCACACACTTTGCATCAATACTATTTTATAGCGTACACAAACTCAAGATGATAATTGTTCTAAAGTTTCACAAACAAATTAACATCTTGGAAAGTTTGCAAAACAGATATACATTGTCAGAAAACCTCTATGTGAGAGCAATGTTTTATTTGTTAAGTTTACATATTTCTCTAAATATCTTGTCAAAAATAATGCTTAATTATATAATTAAACATATCACTGAAGATGTGCAATTTACAATGCAAATATCAGTGACAGTTTTTTTCATCATCGTCCAAGGCTTCACCTTGCAACAGTTTGTAAGGAATAATACTTTTGTAAATAATGTGTCCTGTCTGTGAGACAGCTGACTGTCCAGTGCATAATGTAGGGGTTTATGCCTAATTCAATAAGTTTGATCACAGTGTCCAAGTGGAGTATTGTATCAAATATAGTACTGCATATCATCATAATTACTAGTAAACAGCTATCAGTATCTTCAGTATATTTTAATGTAAATAAATATTGACTACATTTTTGTCTCCTAACAACATTCCACAATTTGAACCCCAGTAACATGTACCTCTATGAGTTATGAAGCTATGAAGGTAAATATAGAAGTATTTACATGCCATAAAGTCCAGCTACCCTGGGTCAATAAGCTACCAGCTGGCTGGTGTACAGTTGACCAGCTTGGGTTATCTGAGATAGCTCTGTTGAGTGAAAGCTGGACAAAAATGCAGTCAGCTTGCTAAACAGGAACTAAGAATTGCTAAACTCAATGTAAGTTCACTGACAGGATGGAGCTTGGAGGTGTGCGATTTGATGGTACGGAAGATGCTGAACATTCTCTGTATCTAGGAGACAAGATGAAAGGGCAGTGCAGCAAAGCCATTTGGCTTGAGATCCAGTGTCTACTACTCAGATGTTGGACAGGCTGGAAATATTATGGGAATTGTGGTGACGGAGAGGCTTCAGAATACAGTGAGGGATATCTTCAGAATTATTGACAGATTCATGGCAGTCAGACTCCAGTGCAATGATCGGACAGTATTCATAATTTCAGCCTATGCGCTAAGGCAGGATTGTGATAGTGAGGAAAAAAGTGCATTCAAAAAGCAGTTGCAGGACCTACTAGACAAAGCAGGACAAAATGAATTTGCATTGCTAATGGATTACCTGAATGTACATATCAGAACAGACAAAACAGGGCATGAGGACTTTGGTAATAATGCCCACTGAACCATTTTCATATTTATGTGAATTATACTTTATGCATTTCCAAACATTCCAAAACTTTTTCATATATAACTTGTATTCTATTAACCCACTTAGACATCATAAATAAAAAATATTTTAACTTCAAACAGTAAAGCATAAAAATGAGAAGGGTGAGTAAAGGAATTAAGAAGTCCTTATTTTTCTTCTTTCCATTTTATTTCTTTGTATTTTTACACTACATGAGGAGAATAAATAAACTAAGATAGATGTCATCAGTAGCTGTAGTACTTAGTTATGGAGCCTAGCCTTAATGGCAGTCGTGGTAGGACTTACAGTAATGGAGCCTAGCCTTAATGTCAGAAGCAGTAGGACTTAGTTATGGAGCCTAGCTTTAATGTCAGTAGCGGTAGGACTTACAGTTATGGAGCCTAGCCTTAATGTCAGTCGCGGTAGGACTTACAGTAATGGAGCCTAGCCTTAATGTCAGTAGCGGTAGGACTTACAATTATAGACCTAGCCTTAATGTCAGTAGCAGTAAGACTTACAGTTATGGAGCCTAGCCTTAATGTCAGTCGCGGTAGGACTTACAGTAATGGAGCCTAGCCTTAATGTCAGTAGCAGTAGGACTTACAGTTATGGAGTCTAGCTTTAATGTCAGTAGCGGTAGGACTTACAGTTATGGAGCCTAGCCTTAATGTCAGTCGCGGTAGGACTTACAGTAATGGAGCCTAGCCTTAATGTCAGTAGTGGTAGGACTTGCAATTACGGAACCTAGCCTTAAAGATATAAAATGACAAACTTATATTTATAAAAATGTATATTTGTCTAATGACAATGAGGGATGGACCCCTTATTGTGACCCAGGCAACCAGGGTTTGATTAGCAATCCCAACACTGGAAGACCAAAGCAGGAAGGGGGAGAAGAGTCAAGAGGTGTGCCTTTTTGCCTCTGCGGGGTTGGGGGGGGCAGCATGTTCTCAAATAGCACACACAGGGGTGTGCAATAGGAAAAGGGCTGAGCTCTATGCTGGTAAAATGCTTATGGAAGTGAGGGTGGGCAGCCCATTACATAGTGGGTGGGATGAAGATATAAAGTAAAAAACCCACCTGTAACACCAATCCTTGACTCTCTCTTCTGTTGATGGGAAATGAATGGGAGTGGTTTGCTCATCAACAAGAAGTAAATGGATTAAAACACTCTTTAACAATGTAATTGCCATGAGCCTTATAATTAAAGATGGGAGCGCCAAGCTGTATGGGATCATCTTAGATTGTCAACACAATATCTGATCCCCCGTATTAGTGAGGCACTTTATCTGTCTTGTAAATACTTAATGTACAGAGCCAGGTCTGGTAACCTTAACAGTCTTTATTTCATTTTGGTCCATAATTTCTGCCATGCCAATCTAGTTTTTATTTTTAGGTCACATATGAACTCCATCACTTGTTATTGTACTTCTCCTGTATCCTTTTGTCATCCTAGATTTGGGAGGTGTTGTCAGAACTAGAATATGGGCAGCAAATCTTATTCAAGGAGGGCAAATGAATCTGCTCCCATTTTTAATCTTGTTTCTAACGTTGTGTATTTATAACATATTTCATATTTTAACCAAATTTGTCTTTAATAGGGTTGTTACTAATATTTGGTTGTTGTTTCTGTTACCTCTGTCATTTTCCTTATTTTTAATTTTTTGTCTCATGTATCTTTATACCAAGAATATTAAATTTTTGTAGTACCCTATTCCTGATGGAGCTAATGCCTCTAACATTCCAGCTAGTTATATTAATTGAGTTACAAAAATCATTCCTGCCTTCCTTCCTGTGGCTTTATCCTCCATACTGATGTTGCTTTTAAAGGAGTTAAGAGTTCTTTTCCAATTTTTAAAAATTGTATATGATTTTTCTGAAAGGAGGGTAGGAGTATTGCCTTCAGACATTGAGGTTCCTTCATCTGCTTGTACAAGTATATTTGTGCAGAAGCTATTCATACGGTACGTCTACACTTCAGATATTGAGGTTCCTTCTTCTGCTTGTACAAGTATATTTGTGCAGAAGCTATTCATACGGTACGTCTACACTTCAGATATTGAGGTTCCTTCTTCTGCTTGCACAAGTATATTTGTGCAGAAGCTATTCATACGGTACGTCTACACTTCAGATATTGAGGTTCCTTCTTCTGCTTGTACAAGTATATTTGTGCAGAAGCTATTCATACGGTATGTCTACACTAACATTTTCTTATTCTCTCTCTCTGTTCCAGGGCTATTCATCATATCGGTCTGTAGCTGGTCCACACCTCATATTTCCCTTTCTTTATTTTTTGGTTACTAATTCCTACTTTGTATTCTGTGTAGGACTCTCATTATAACCCATTTCTCTCTGCATTTAAGCCTGGCTTAAACACTGACTTTTAGTGTATTAGTTATGGCTCCTTAGGGTTCTTTGTGCTGTGCCTGTATATGTTGCTTTGAGGTTACTTTTGTTCTTTTTCCTTCTGGAGTCTTTACTAGCATGCCAAAGCATTTGCTTGATTTCTAACCTTTATCATGTGGTTCCCCATATGGTATCTAGTTTTATAGCAGTTAAAATAGGATTCTTTTTCTTGCGGGTATTCATATATTTGCTGTTGTGTCCCTTTTGATGCTGCAATGATGTTGCGAACCTTAGTTGAGCCTTGAAGTCTTTTGTTTTGAATTTCTTAAAGGCTGATATAAAGGCTTTACAACTGTTGAAAAGAGCATTACTGCAATCTGGTACAAATTACACCACTGCTACAATATGTCCTTGCAATTCAAAACTTTTATTATGAATGCCTTGATAGATTTATTTCTAGGATTTATGTGATTAGATGTTTCTATTGGGGTTGGTTCTTAACTTTTGAGCAGTGTTTGCAGTTTGCT
The DNA here is from genome assembly GCF_019279795.1 of Protopterus annectens. NCBI lineage: Eukaryota > Metazoa > Chordata > Ceratodontiformes > Protopteridae > Protopterus > Protopterus annectens. Next base: position 360,058,597 of record NC_056743.1, on the reverse strand, counting down.
GTCGGTGGCGGTAATAGGATGGCCGCCTTCCTTGCCGTCTAGTCATTCTCAAGTCATTTATCATCACTTCAGGACATGCTGGAGGGATAGATTCCTATCCCAGAGACTTCCTGTACTCTGGAAAAGGCTACCCATCTATGTCAAGCAAAGTTCTTTATTAGCACTCTTTAAGAAAAATCTTGATGAGTGGATGGGAAATAGGAAATACACCCCGGGGATCACTTCTGTGTCTCTGCTGGACAGTGCCACAGGAAAATAACTTTCTTGGGTGGTGTAAGCTATGCTGGCTAGGCGTACGTAGGCCCTTGGGCCAATAGCCTAGTACCTACCTATGAACCTATGAGTTCTAATTTATCATTTTTTGATTCATCAACGCTGCCTGCTGGTCCATTCACTGATCTATATTTTGAACATGCTGTACGCATTTCTTTCAAAATAAATACAAGACCGCATACCTCAGCCTGGCTGAAGCTTTTGACACAATTCCCTGTTCACACACAGTAAAACAGTTAACTAAACTGGGAATAAACCTCCGTATCACTTGTTGGAGTGTCAAATGTCTGACAGATATACTGGAGATAGGAAGGTAGTTTGGCATCGACTTTTCTGAAATAAAAGCCAATACCAAAGGGCTCTGGCTAACTAAGTTTGCAGATGAAAAATCTCTTTGCACTAAGGTGTTCTTGCCAAAAACAATATCAGTCCTTGGAAACAGCAATAAGGCAGAACACTCCACGTCAAGTCAATAAAACATTTATTCGGTAAAATGCACAGTTAAAATAAGCGCTTTCAGGCTATATGCCCTTCATCAGATAATAAAGCAGACTAAATAGACCATTTTTAAATTACCAAACATCCTATCACATTTCAGTATTTTACCCTCCTTTTCTTAAGGATGGCTTTTAAAGGTACAAAGGCATTAATACCTGGTGGCTTATCTGCTCCTAGCCTCACTGGACCAGAGTCCCCATCCACATAAAACAAAATTCATCTCTGTCCACATTCAGTTGTAGCTTGGGTCTATGGGTGGGAAACACTACATTTGCTCCAGATATGAATAGTTTACTGCTAATGGACAGATGCAGCTCCTAAATGCTTTACTCTGTGCATGGGTCCCCTCAGCTTATCTATGATATACCAGTTATTCTCATTAGGGGGTACTATATAATTATTGACCATGGGATGGGTAAGGCCAATCTCTAACCAAATGGGATAGGAATATTTGAGCAAAAAAGGGAAACTGTCTAGGCTTAAAATGGCCAACAAGTTTAGTTAGCCTAGTACTCAGCTATGAACCTATAAGAAAAAATTTGGAATGCACTGTGTCCTTCTTTCAAATTATCACTGTATTACATACAGAAGGAACAACACAGAGGATTCAAAAATGTTCTTGTTTTTATTTTTTTTAAAGTCTGGTGCCAGCAGCGTGTACATTGTATTTTTATTTTCCAGTTCCTTCAAAATTAGAGAGTTCTGTAGTATCTCCTTTGGGAAAAGTGATAGAATCTGGATGGAGAACTGTATGCTGTTGTTATAATCCTTTGTGGTCTTTTTTTTTCTTGCGGTGAGGTTCTCTAAACTAGTAGTTGTTCTTTCTGTACAGAAGTAAAGTTGTGTTATTCCACAGTTTCCCAATGTCTGTCTTGTATATCAACTGTAATTGAATTTTCCCTTTGCTTTTATTGGAGTTTTAACCACCAAACCCTGTAAATTGGTCCAGGAAGGGGATATCAGTCTTTGGTTTTGTAACTGACTGCAGTCATGTTCCAGAGAGTATCCCCTGCAGTAATAAATTTTCTATAACAACCATAACCTATAAAGAATTCATGCTAAATATAAGGAATTTATAATTTATTGATCTTATTTATTTTAATTTATTTTATATTTGTTAACCGGGGGTGTCTGACT